>NW_007253307.1:118557-144543 GCF_000164805.1 Carlito syrichta
CTCAGAGCTTCAAGACCAAAACACAGAACTAACCCAAACTGTCAAAAGCATAGAAAAGAAGCTCAAAAAGACAGAACAAAACCTTCAAGAGATGAATGATCACTACAAGAGACTGAACCTAAGAGTAATTGGCCTTCCTGAGGGAGAGAGAGAAACAGAGGCCAAACTGGAACAAACATTTCATGAAATCATTCAAGAAAACTTCCCTCATCTCATCAAGATGAAAAAATTCAAACACAAGAGATTCAGAGAACCCTTGCAAGACAACAAATGAGAAGAACAACTCCAAGACACATAATAATTCAACTAAACAAAGTAGGTATAAAAGAAAAAGTCCTAAAGGCAGCAAGAGAAAAAGGTCAGAATACCTACCAGGGAATAGCAATTAGAATAGCAGCAAATTTATCTACAGAAACCCTCCAGGCTAGGAGAGCTTGGAGCCCTATCTTCAAAGTCATAAAAGATAAACAATTTCAACGGAGAATAACCTACACAGTCAGACTAAGCTTCATCAGTGAGGGAGAATTGAAATCTTTCCCAGATATCTAATCCCTAAGAACCTACGCTGCCACAAGACCATCTCTACAAGAAACACTTAAGAAAGTATTGAACACAGAAGAAAAGGAAAAAAAGAACAACAATGTTCTTCACAAGAGTACAGGTAAAAGATTAAAAACACACATGATCCAACTCTAAAACCAAAAGAAAGACAACACACAAACAGGAAGAACAACAACTCTGTAAGAACATTATGATAGGGATCAACTCTCACATTTTAATAATTAGTTTGAATGTGAATGGACTAAATGCACCACTGAAAAGACATAGAATGGCAAAATGGATAAAATATCACCAGGCCACAGTCTATTGCCTTAAAAAGGCTCACCTCACTAAAAAGGACACTCACAGACTCAAAGTAAGAGGATGGGAAACAAATTTTCAGGCAAATGGAACACAAAAGGAAGGCAGAGTCACGATCTTAATCTCAGACAAAAGACCCTTTTAAGCTATCAAAAATTTAAAAAGACATAGAAGGTCACTACATAATGATAAAAGGTTCACTCCATCAACAAGAAATATCTATCCTAAACATATAAGCAGTGAACATAGAAGCACCAACTTTCATAAAGCAGATCCTAGGTAAACTAAAAAAAGATATCGACTCCAATACCATCATAGCTGGGGACTTTAATACCTCACTCACAACCCTAGACAAATCATCATGACAAAAAATCAGCAATGAGATCTGAAATCTCATTGTGACTCTTGATCAAATGGATTTAATTGATACTAACAGAACCCTCCATCCAAAGACCACAGAATACAATTCTACTCATCACCGCATGGAACGTACTTTAAGATCGACCACATACTTGGCCATAAATCAAGCATAAGCAAATTTAAAAGGACTGAAATTTTACCATGCACCTTGTTGGACCACAGTGGAATAAAAATAATCATTAACACCAACAAGTTCCCCCCAAAACCCACAAAAACATGGACACTAAACAGCATGATGCTAAACAACTCCTGGGTCAATGATGAAATCAAAACAGAGATTAAAAGATACCTGGAAACAAATGAAAATGAAGAAACATCTTACCAAAATCTCTGGGATGCCATGAAAGCTGTAGTAAGAGGGGAATTTATATCCCTACAAACGCACATGAAGAAAATGGAAGGATCACAAATTAACAGCCTAAGAAGCCACCTAAAATGCTGGAAAAGCAAAACCACAAAAACCCTAATTTCAGCAGAAGAATCCAGATCACCAAACTAAAAGCCCATATCCAGGACATAGAAGACAAAAAGATAATACAAAAAAAATCATTGAAACAAAAAGCTGGTTCTACAAAAGGATAAACAAGATCGAGGGTCCTCAAGCTAGACTGACCAAGAAAAAGAGAGAAAAAGCCCAAATAAAAACACAAGAAGAAGTCACATCTGATCCTGAAGAAATACAAAAGATCATTAGATACTACTATGTACACTTGTATGGAAACAAATTTGAAAGCCTTTCGGAAATGGAGGACTTTCTGTCATCACACAACTTGCCTAGGTTGAAGCAAGAAGAAATTGAGACCCTAAATAGACCAATAATAATCAAGGAAATTGACTTTGTAATAAAAAACTACCTACAAAAAAAAAAAAAAGCCCTGGACCAGATGACTTTCCAGAATTCTACAAGACATTTAAGCAGGAGTTGATACCAATCCTACTGAAGGTATTTCAGGCAATTGAGAAAGATGGAACTCTCCCCAAATCATTTTACGGAGGTAACATCACATTGATACCCAAGCCAGGTAAAGACCCAACAAAGAAAGAGAACTACAGGCCAATATTTTTGACAAACATAGATGCTAAAATTCTCAACAAGATCCTAGTGAACCAGATTCAAAACACATCTCAAAAATCATCCATCATGACCAAGTGGGCTTCATCCCTGGGATGCAAGCCTGGTTCAACATTCATAAAACCATTAATGTAATTAAATACATCAACAGATGTCAAAACAAAAACCACATGATTGTATCATTATATGCAGAAAAAGCTTTTGATAAAATCCAGCACCCCTTCTTGATAAAAACCCTCGAACAGCTAGGCATATAGGGAGCATACCTCAAAATAGTAAAAGCCATCTATGAGAAACCCACAACCAGCATAGTCCTACATGGACAAAAACTGGAAGCATTTCCCCTGATAACTGGAACAAGACAAGGATGCCCACTCTCACCCCTCCTGTTCAATATAGTATTGGAAGTCCTAGCTAGAGCAATCAGAGAAGAGATAGCAATCAGGGGTATTCAAATAGGAAAAGAGGAAGTCAAGTTATCTCTTTTTGCAGATGACATGATCATGTACCTTGAAAACCCAAGAGAATTTGTCAAAAACCTTCTTACACTGATAAAGGCCTTCGGCAAAGTCTCAGGATATAAAATAAATGTGTAAAAGACAATCAAATTTCTTTACACCAATAATAAACAAACAGAAACCCAATAAAAAGCCCAATTGCATTCACAATAGCCACAAAAAAAGAATGAAATACCTTGGCATCTTCCTAACCAGAACGTGAAAACTACAAAACTCTGCTCCAAGAAATAAAAGATGACACAAACAGGTGGAAAAATATCTGATGCTCATGGATTGAAAGAATCAACATTGTGAAGATGTCCATCTTACCTAAGGCAATCTACAGATTTAATGCTATACCCAACAAATTACCAGCAACATTCTTCTCAGACCTAGAAAAAACAACACAGGAATTCATATGGAAACACAAATGACCAAGAATAGCCAGAACAATCCTCAGCAAAAAAACAAAAAACAAAAAAACAAAAAAACAAAAAATCAAAGCAGGTGTTATCACATTACCAGACTTCAAACTTTACTATAAAGCTACAATAATCAGAACAGTTTGGTATTGGTACAAAAACAGGCATATAGACCAATGGAATAGAATTGAGATTCCAGAAGCAAAACCTCAATTTCACAAGCAACTCATCTTCAATAAAGCCTCCACCACCCACCTGGGGAAAGGAGAACCTATTCAGTAAATAGTGCTGGGAAAACTGGCTGACCACATGCAGAAGATTGAAACAGGACCCCTATCTATCTCCATACACAAAAATTAACTCCAAATGGATCAGAGACCTAAATGTAAAAACTCAAACTATAAGAACCTTAGAAAATGAAGGACATACCCTCATGGAAATTGGAACTGGCATCCAGTTCCTGAACAAAACCTGAAACTCACAGGTCATAAGAGATAAGATAGACAAGTGGGACCTCATTAAACTGACAAGCTTCTGCAAAGCCAAAGAAACCATCAAGAGAGCAGGGAGACAGCCTACAGACTGGGAAAAAGTATTTGCCAACTCCAGGTCTGACAAAGGCTTAACATCTTGAATCTACAAGGAACTCAAGCATGCTGAAAAGAAAAAAACAAACAAGTCCATTATAAAATGGGCAAAAGATATGAACAGACACTTCTCAAAGGAAGACATCCGAGCCGCCAACAGACACATGAAAAAATGTTCAACCTTACTAGTCATCAGGGAGATGCAAATCAAAACCACACTGAGTTACCATCTCACTCCAGTCAGAATGGCAATTATCAATAACTCAAAAAATAACAGATGCTTGAGAGGATGTGGTGAAAAGGGAACAATTCTACACTGTTAGTGGTAGTGTAAACTAGTGCAACCTCTGTGGAAAGCAGTGTGGTTATTCCTAAAAGCTCTAAATATCAACCTCCCATATGACCCACAATCCCCCTACTGGGAATATATCCTGAAGAACTCAAATCACTCTATAAAAAAGATACCTGCACACGTATGTTTATCACAGCATTGTTCACAATAGCAAGAACCTGGAAGTCCATCAAAAGAGGACTGAATTTAAAAAAATGTGGTACATATACACGATAGAATACTATGCAGCCATAAAAAAGAACAAAATCATGAATTTTGCAGCAACCTGGATGGAACTAGAGTCTATAATACTGACTGCCCTCTCACAGAAACAAAGATCTGAGTATCACATGTTCTCACTCATATAGTGGACCTTGAACATCTGTTGGGAGCCGGCCACAGAGGCCCACTGAGCATTAGAGATCAGGAAGGGCCATTGACCCCGAGACCACCAGGATGCGTTCGGGAGCTATTGACCCCATTTCCTCCCCCTTTCTACTCAGCACTAACCAGATTAAGCTCCTGTGAGCTCAAAACATAAAAACTCTGAGACCGGCACGAACACAAGCTAACTTTAGAAGCTCATTGCTCCCATTCTTCCGCAAACTGCAGTTTTGGCTTTCACACAACTTATAATTCAAACTCATGTCACATCTAAGAGCCTTAGTATTGGTCACAGGCTTCTGGGTCATGATTTTAGGATTTATTGAAGGTGTGAATTGTAGAATATAGTTTTAGAAGACAGCCATTTTGTTGAAAGAATGCGACTGGGTTACTTGCAGGTAGCCCACTGTGAACTTTGGACTGGGCCACATTCCAAATATTCTGGGATGGGTCACTTTCCTTTGTAAAGTAGATACTTAAGCTTCTATAGAATTGTTTAACTTGGCATAAATCAATCAGCTTAGGATGAAAAAGGTTTATAGAATATGTTAGTCACAGATTAGGTTATCCTTTGTTATGGTATTTTAAGATTATCATATGAATAGGGTTTAAAGGGAATCATTGATTAAGTTTCATGGATTAAGGTTTCTGGTGGGTGGGGGACGCCCCTCCCACATCTGACTTTGTGTATAAAAGACCCATTGTAATTCCCAATAACACACACAGCTTCTGCACTAGACTGGGGTCCAGTCTCTTTCTCTCTCTCTCTTTCTTTCTTCCTCTTCCCCCAATCGCCGATGCCGTCTCCACCTTTGGGGTACCCTGATCCTGGCTGGAGTTGGACTCCGGCAAACATCCAATGTAATACCATAAGAAAATGACTGACAGTTGTGGGAAACTATGGGGGGGGAGGAGAAGGGAGATGTGATTAATGGTAGTAAATATCTGTCTGGGGATGAGGAGACACCTCTTATCAACAAGGGTGGCTGAATGAAGCATATTTGTATACCTAACCCCACAATATCATAATAAAAAATATTGATAAAAAAATAAAAAATAAATATTTCAATGATATACTAAATGCAATTAAAATAAATAAATACATAAAGTATTAAACTAAAAAGCCACAAAAAATATATCTCTTTTGTGCAAATATGGAACATTTACAAAATCAACCTGAGAGTACATTGAAAGGGAAACTTCAATATAAACCAGAGTCAATATAATACAAACTACAAAAAAATTAAAAGCGATCACTTAGGCACAAAATTGTCAGTGGCTCACCCCTGGATAAAATGATCTAAAAATGTCTGTAGTCAGGTCTGACAATTTATATTTACCAGGTAAAATTGATGTTGCTTATTTTGAGATTACACCTTGAAAATCATTGTCTTAAATTAAAAAGAATGATTATTAGACTGAAAAAACTCACTATGTATTGTTACAGAATGTGTATCTTACATATATGAAAGAATAAATGAAGTTTGAAAGCAAATGAGTGGAAAAAGAAAAACATGAATCAAAACTAAGTTTATGTAGATGTCTTTTTATAGAAAAATATATTTTCGGACAAAATTCAGTATTAGAAATTTTAAAAATACATTAAATAAAATAAAATTTAAATCATCTGAGAGAATAATTATCAATTTGTATGCATTTCATAAAAAAGCTTCAAAATGCTTAAAACAAAAATCATAACTAAATTGACAATTTCAGGTATTATAAACTCCATTATCTATTGAAAAAGAAGTCGACAAAAATTAGAAAGGAAAAAATATTTCTAAAAAAATTATTAACAACTTTTGCATAATAAACATATTTAGAAAATCGTACTCAGTCATTGTAGGATACATATTCCTTTTAAGTACACAAAATATTTACAAAATTCTATATGGCTGGGACATAAAACAAGTTTCAAGTAGTTTCAAGGACTAAAATTCTAGGTATGTTTTCTGATTAGAAGAGGATTAAGTTATAAATAACTGCAGGAAAAATAAATAAAAGCTGAGAAAGAGAAAGGAAGAAACTGTATGCGGAGAAATTAAGAAACACACTTTTAGGCCGGGCTTGGTGTCTCAGTCTATAATCTCAACACTTTGGGAGACTAAGGCCAGTGGATTGCCTGAGCCAGCGGGTTCGAGACTAGCCCGGGCAACTTGGCAAGACCTCATCTCTACAATAAGTCAAAAAATTAGCCAGGCATGGTAGCGCATGCCTGTAGTTCTGACTACTTGGAAGGCTGAGGCAGAGGGATTGTCTGAGCCCAGCAGGTTGAGGCTGGGGTGGCCGTGAACATGCCACTGCACTCCAGCCTGGGCATTGGAGTGAGACTCCAACTCAAAAGAAAAAAAAAAGAAAGAAACATACTTTTAAATATCTCTCTAATTCATGAGTCAAAGATGAAATCACAGTAAAAATTAGAAATAATATAAACTGATTAAATATAAAAAGGACAACATATTAAGTGACCACTCTAGCAAATAAAAAATTTTAAAGTAATGATAATAATGATAACTATATAGTATTTAATGAAAATGAAATCAGCACTTGTGAAAATATGCTGGATACATGTAAAGCCATACTTAGAGGAAAATTCATGGCTTCTAATTTATCTGTGAGAAAAAACATAAAATCTTAGATGACATACATACATCTGAGAAATATAAAGTGCTGAAAATAGCACGATAAGAACAGAAAATGTATGGAACTATTAGCCATCAAAAATAAAAATTTAATAAGAAAATCTTCAAACAATACTGTTAGGTCTTCTCAAAGATATGATGAATAATGATTTGTGAAAAAATATGATGAAAAGTGATATAAAATAGGAGAAAAGCCAGTATCGAAGCACTGTGTGAATGTTGTTATTAAACATTCTCCAAATAACTAAACTATAGTGATGGAGAACAGATAAGTGATTGCTGGGAAATATATGGGAAAGGGTATAACACTAAAGGGATAGAAGGAGGGATTTTTTGGGAGGTGATTAATCTGTTCTGTATCTTAACTTTGATGATGATATTTACGTCATCTTTATATATTTATACATTTGTTGAAACTCATAAAACTCTAATAAAAGAAAAAAGTCAAATTCACTTTATGAAAATTCTTAAATAATGTACTTTAATTAAAAAATTGTTCATTAATCAGTCTTGAGAGAATCATTGATGAATTTTTCAAAGCCTTCTCCAAAAATTAACTCTAACATAAAGAAACGTTTCCCAAAATTATTCTAGCAATAAATGCATGAGCTTCTTTGAAATGAATTTTAAATAAACAAAAAGCCCACTACTTAAAAAACACAAGGAAAGGCCCTAGTAATTATAGCTACAGATCATTTCTGAGGTAGAACAACAATAATACTGAAAAACTGCCAATTTTCCCCTAAAGTAATCAAGAAGTTTAATCTGCTTCTTGTCAAAATATTTAGGTTATTTTTGAGTAAATCTAATATAGAATTAGTTTTAAAATTTTACTGAAAATTAAGGAAGGTGAAACTTAAAAACACTTGAAATAGAGTAAAAGTGGGGTTTCACTGTGCCATAAGTTGTTTTATAAAACTATAGTGATTTAAGCAATACAATTCTGGCATAGGAACAAAAGACCTGTATAATAAAATATAGAATTAATAAATGTGTTTTTATATTTATATATTTCATCTATGTAATTATTTGGAAAATTACATTGAGAAAATTGGTTTGCAAGGTATAAAAAATTATTCAAATTCACTCTTAAAATGAAAATATAAATGTATTCAGACTAATAATGAAATACAAAATTATAAAGCTAATAAAAAAGTAAATCAATATCTTTGTGGTTTGAGGTGGAGGTAGGGCTGTGAGGTCTAAATGCAGGTAGACTTTTAGGGATTTAAACAAATTTAAAATAATTTAAATAATATTAACGGATAAACAGAGATAGCAGAAGTTATGTATAGCTTCTAAAATTAAAGAGGTAAATAGAAACACTGCAAGTCTTCAAGAAAAAGTGGAAAGTCAGTATTAAAAGGGCAAATGATTTAAATTGACAGTTCATAAAATATAAACCCCATTAACAAAGCTCAGTTTCACTTGATTAGAAAAATTCAATTTAAACAGTATTGCTCGGCAACAAATCAGGACAATAGATTACAACAGTACTGGTGCTACTTGCACTGTTGGCATAAATGTAAATTTATGTAACTACTCTAAAGAATGATTTAGCAGCACTTAGAATAAGAATGTTTATACACTGAAAAACAACAGTCTTGCTATTAGGATTATATGTGAATAGACACTGGCAGATAATCACACAAAGATTTGTGTGACAAATTCATTTCAATTTTTTTATTCCTGTTAATGGAGAATTTAAAATCACCTCCACGTTCATCACTAGATGTGCATCACTAGAGGAATATTTCAATAAAATGAGTATATGCCCAGTACTGGAAATGTGTAGTGAAAAATTAAACTTTAACACACACACGCACACACCCAAGATCATTTTTTTAATATAGCAAATTTCTCTAATTTACATGACAACTTGTTTTAATTATGTAATAAAACAGTTTTCTTCCCGTTAAAAGATATGAGATTGAAAAAATACATCTTAAAATAAATAAGGGCAATGCTTATGGCAAGGAGGAAGTAAGAAATAATAAAAATAGAATAACATAGGAGACTGGTATAGAGTTAACAAGACAAAGTGTACATCAATTACACAGCTTTTAAAAAACAAAACAAAACATAAAGTGACTTATGAGAGCCCATAATGTGAAACACTTAGGCTTTAGTAAAAAGGCACAACAGAAGATGAAGCACAATCACCAAGAGCCCAAGACTTCCAGATTCAATACTCCAAGTTCCAAACCAGTCATAAAGTACATGGTTTATCTTTTGATTATGAACTGCTAAGATATGTGCAAGGTCTCTTGATTTCCAGAGAACTCAGACCTAAAATGACTTCTGGGTTATTCATACTCTGGTGACCATACAGTCAAGCCATTCTGTATAATCAGTTAAATTAGGTGCACACAATCAATTTATTTTTATTTTTCCTAAACAGCAAATATAAGTTTGCCTCATGTGCTCCAAAGAGTTTTTTGAATTTTAAACTGCATGATACAAATCTCTAGCTATTCCATTTCATCTTTGTCTTGGCCAAGAGTTAGTTCCAAACATCAAGGACTTCCCAACAATAAATATACCCAACGTTTCCAGTCCTGCTATGAGAACTGCATTATCCATTATGCAATTTATTATTATTATTGTCATCATCATCATCATCATCATCATTATTTGCTCAGAAGGTTGAAAGATGACTCAGGGACACCAAGTATTGTTGCAGCTCATGCATATGATCTCCTACCTTCAGGATCACCCTGGTGGCTGGCATGGGGCAACAGCTGGGCCTAAATCTGTTCTACCTTCCCTATATTCAAAATGAGGTCTCTGTTATAACTACTCAACTATGCTGTTATAATGTGAAGGCAGTCATAAGCCATACATACACAAGGGAGCATTTCTGTGTTTCAATGAGAGATGAAGGTTGCTAACCTCTGGCCTAGATCCCTATGAGATTCCCCGATTACTAGATCTAGTGTATGTTGATCTCCAAGATGGAGGATGCCAGTTTTCTGGTCAGGGCACTCTTACCATCATTGTTGGAGGCAGTGAGTAACTGACATGGCTTAAAATTTGTCTTCAAGTATTCCACCTTGTGGTCCTCCCTCCCCCCAACTTAGATCTGCATTCCCTGTTTGCCCTGCTGACTTGAAACTCCAGGATAGACATAATGACAGCAGTTATAGAAAAGAGTTAACCAGCTTCCACAATTGGATAAGATCAAAAACTCAAAATAAGTCACACATACAGGATTTATGTCATATGCATTATATACAAATATACATACATACATTATATATATTATATATTATATATATATATATGTGACAGTAGAGTAGAAGATCGCAAGTATAATATGGATTGGGATCACCTAAGGCAATGGTACCCAACATTTTTGGCATCTGGGATTGGTTTCATGGAAGACAATTTTTCCTCAGATTGGGAGAGAGGGAGATCATCAGGCATTACATTTTCATAAGGAGAGCACAACCTAGGTCCCTTGCATGTGTAGATCACGATAGAGTTCGGGATCCTATAAGAATCTAATGTAACTGCTGATCTGACAGGAGGTGGAGCTTCCTCACCTCTCCTCTCCTGTTCTGTGGAACGGTTCCTAAAAGACTCCATGAACCTGTACCAGTTTGGGAACCCCTGCCCTAAAGGAATTTTTAAGGCACAATGTGCTATACCTCTTCTCTAGAGTTTCTTACTGAGTAAGCCATGAACAGGTCCAGAAAATTTCCATTTCTCAAAAGGTATCAAATGATTCTGGTGCTGCTATGTGTATTGCATTTTGAGAACCATTTTTTTCTAGTTCTCAAAAAAACATACTTATTTAAACATACCAAAATTTATTTATTCATTCTACTGTTAGATGTTTATAATTTGGGGCTATTATAAATGGTAGAGCTATGAACAATCTTGAAATGTATTTCGTGTTCATGTGCACATACAACTTGAGCATACACCTGCAAGATCAGTAGGTAGATCATAGAACAGACTCTTGAAATTTAGTGGGTATTGCTAAATTTAGTAGACATTTAACAGACAACATCAGTTTTTCCAAAGTGTGCCTATTTATATATTTTATAGTACATATACCATATATACTATATAACTTATATATAGTATATAAAATATGTTTATTTATATATACATCCACATCCTAGCCAGCCTTTTACTCAGTGTTATTTTTTTTTCTGGAAGTAGTAATCAAGTTTTTAATCACTGAAAGGCATCAATTGCATTATTCCTTGCAGCTCCTGCAAGGGGATACATGCTCAACCTGTGATGGGATACAGCACCTCACACATCAGCTGGACATCCACAAAATGGGATGGAAATCTAGGAGTGGATGCAGCAACAGTGAGAGATTATTCAGGAATCAGCATGTAGACACCTTGGTTCGACAACAAGTATTCAACTTTCATTTTGAATGTGGCAACAGCAGGAGACTTCAACAGCAGTTCAGATGATAAAACAAAGATCAATGCAAGATCTTTCCCCGTGCTGCTGCCCTTAGTTCTCAGGATGACTAGGTATACTGGGGAGGGTGGAGTCTCTAAGATGGTCAGCCAGGAGCGACCTCCTCCATCTTCTTCAGGGTGTGTTCTGTATCAGGATAAACTAGTTCACACTTCCTTGTATCAAAGTAGATTTCATACACTAAATGCTTATTTTTAAAAATCATAATCTATCAGCTGAACACCCTGGTCCACATCATCTGCTCTCAGAGACACAAGTCTTTAGAGCACCATCTTGAACATCACTAATTATTGTGGCACAGGTAAAAGGAACTTGGCAAATCACACACTGGCTTTGAAAGTTTCAGCCTGGAAGTGATACATGTTAGTTCTTGCATTTTAATGGCTAAAATAAGTGACATGGTGATCTGTAACTTAAGCAGAACAGAACCCAGAAGAAGGACAACCAGAAATATTGGCCATGATGAATGATTACCATGCCTACAATTTTTATCATTTTCCATATGATGTGGAAAAGTTTAGAAAGCTCCAGCTTATATCTCTTGCTAGTCAAGAGTATTGACGCCCAGAACATGCATGTCATCAGATCTTCCTCTGAACCACAGTGTAAAATTTTAAAATTTAGTTCATGTAGGGTAGAGAACTAGAGATATAAGGACATAAACAGATGTTGGATTTTGGATGATGTGACAAAAAATAAACTAGCAAAAAAACAAGCAAACAAAAAAATCTCATTGTGTGCTTACAACGATTCTGTACCTTTTTATAACATCTGGATGAAATTCACCTGTCAGATTTTAGAAAATTGGTACCAGTAACCCATATAATCTTGTAACCAATGAGTAGTTTGGACTTTATGGTTGGGAGCAAGACATTTATTCTTACTTTCTCTCGTTTCCATGAAAAGAAGTTTTCCTTGAAACTTCGGAGAATGAGGATGATGAAATGATGTAAAAGAATAGAGAATTTGGAATGATAGCTGGTTGGGCATAGCTCAGTTATTTCCTTTCTCTTACCTGAAAAACAGATTGCCTACACAAACCATGTTCTGCTTCTTCACGCAGTACATTTTACAGTCTCACCTATAGTAGGAAATCCTGTGGCAGTGCAGAGGTGCTTATGACTGGGAGTGAAACGTAATTTTTTTTTTTTGGTTTGGTAATAAAAAATCACATTACCCATGGATTTCCAAAACAATTTATTATTATCTAAAGTCTTGTTGATATTTTGATCTCCATCTGCTCTGTTTCATAGATTATCTCTCAGTAGGTTTGTTAACTTGTTATTTTCTGTTTATAAAATATTTAAGATCTCTAACAATGACAATTTTTGCTTACGTGTTTTGAGATTCTGTTATTAAGCACATAAAATTGATAACAGTTATATTTCCCAAATGGATGTAAATGTTATATGCATAATATCTCTCAATCTCTAATAATGAATTTTTCCCTAATGTCTGTTTTTCAATTTTGATATAGCTTTGTTAACTTAGTTTGGGTTAGTGTTTTGTATGATATCATGCAGAAAAATTTGCTTTCAAACATGAGGTATCTTTATATGTATGGCATTTGCTATATAAGAAACAATTGCTTTTTAAAATTATTGATAAATCTGATAAAGCCCCAAGCCAACAGCATCAGTAATATCTAGAAAGTTGTAAGAAATATAAATTCAAAGGCCCTATTCCAGACTTTCTAATCAAAAGCTCAGGAATTTATGTTTTAATAGGCCCCTGTAGAGATTCTAAGGCACATTTAATTTGTGACTATAGCTCAACATGGTTGAGGTTTTTTTTTTTCCTTTTCTTTTTTGTTTTTTGAGTTGGAGCCTCACTCTGTCGCCTAGGCTAGAATGCAGTGGCATGCTCATGCCCACTGCAACCTCCACCTGATGGACTCAGGTGATCCTTGCACCTCAGTCTTCCAAGTAGTTGGAGTCACAGGTGCATGCCACCCCACCTGGCCAATTTTTTTTTATTATTGTGGAGACGAGGTCTTGCCAAGTTGCCCAGGCTGGTCTTAAACTCCTGGACTCAGGCAAACCTCTCACCTTTGCCTAACAAAGTGCTAGGATTAGAGGTGTGAGTCACCACACCCAGCATCATGGTTAAGTTTTACAAACACCATGAGAATGAAAACAGCCAGCCACAACAAATTATGTAATGTATGATCCCTCTCACACCAAATTTATAAATATATATATATGTATATATTAAAAACTTAACAGCTATTACATTTGGGGAAAAGAGGGACATAAATGGCTTTCTAGAATTCTGGTAATGTTACTATTTTTGTACTTTCTGTATGTATATCTGTTATGGGTTGAATTTTGTCTCCAACAAAAGGTAAATGGCAGTTCTAACACTCAATACAGCAGAATGTGACCTTACTTGGAAACATGGTCTTTATAGAATTAATTAAATTAAAATTAGGTCATTAGAATATGTCTGAATCCAACGTGATTAGTGCCTTTATGAAAAAAGTAATTTTGATACAGACCCAGACACACACAGAGGGAAAACATACAAGACAATGTCATGTGAAGATGGAGAATTAGAATGGTGCATCTACAAGCCGATGAAAAACAAAGATTGCTAGCCAACCACCAAAAGCAAGAGGCAGGGACAGATTCCCTATAGATTTCAGAGGGAGTATGACTCTGACAACACCTTTGTTTCAGATGGACTCCAAAGTTATGTGACAATATATTTATTAAACACCAAGTTATTAAATGCCAAGGGGATACCAAATTGTATTCTGGATATTACAAAGAAATGTTTCAAAAATGTTTTAAGAGGTATCCCAAATTGTATTCTGGATACTACAAAGGAATATTTTAAAGAAATGTCCTTTCCTAGAAATTGTTATTGTTTTAAAGTTTAGTACAGCTATGCAGTTATTCACTAACAACAGTAAGATAATTACATCTTTGCCCATAATTTAACCCTTCAATTATTGTTTTTTTTTTACCTTGAGTTTTATATTTATTTGTTCAACTGATAAAGAAATTCTTCTTATTAACTGCCTGCTTACTAATTCTGTCATCTTGTCAACAGGTTGCTATTTTTCACATCACTTTCATTTAAGTAGGTATTTTTATGCTTACTTACATAGTATGTTTCTTATTTCATATGCAATTATATGGATTCCAATTTTTATTGTTAATTTTTGTGAATACCTAATAATTGTATATATTTATTGGATACATGTGATATTTTGACATAAGCATACAATAAGATTCCATCCTTAAGTCACAGCTTGGCATATCTGTCCTCAGGTCTGAAATAGTGTCACTGGTAATTATGGTATATATATGGTTTGTAGACATATCAGAGAGAAAGAAATAAAATGATTTCCCAACCATCCTTTAAAGTGTTGTACTTGGAGCCTCAGTAACTCATTTTCCTGGGTTATTTCCCTGGGTAAAAAAAAAAAAAAAAAAAAAGTATGTATTGAAAGGTCTAGACTTGTGGTACTCCAAGGTCAGGGCTTTTGGAGTGAATCTTCCAGGGTGCAGGCAGTTATTCAAATCTGAAAAGAATAAAAAAAAAACTGATTAACTTCGTTAGCTTTACATCACTGCGAGTCTGTCATTTTAAACTATGCTAAGAATAAGATATTCCACTCTCCAAAACACATTTTGAACCTCAGTTCTAATGACAATTGTCATTACTGTGAATATGCATACACGTGTGTATGCACACAGACACAAACATCTTTTTGTCAAATTTTCACAATTGTTATTATCCTTTAATAAGCATTTTGCTTTACATAGAAGGTCACTTGACGATTTTCCAGTTAAACAATGGTTCATGCCACATGTGGACTTTGCTGCAGACATCCCTTTGGGAATTAGTGTCAGGCTTTGGGCAAAGGCCTTTTCTTCAATGCCTGCAGAACTACATATTCCTCTGTTTAAGCAACTGATTTGAAATAAACAATGATAAAATTAAGATTGCAGAATTGAATAAAAATAAGATAAGCTACAAACACTTTTATGTGAGCATTTGGAATTTTTACTTTTGTTTTAAAGCTTATACTATTGAAACAAAATGAGTATTGTGAGATGTATTTTGTTTGTCAGGTGAAGATTTTAGCTCTCTTAATTGCTGCTTAAAAATAAAGAAAATATTAAAAAATAAATATTATTCTAGGTAACTACATGAATATCACTAAAAGTCATTTTGTCATGTAGAAGAAATGTTAGATGCTCCATGTCAAATAACTAGATATGCCACTGGTTGGCTGTGTGACCCTAATGTATCTTCTTTTGAAGCCTGGAGTAGCTGTTTAAGGGCCCAGTTAGGTAGAAAACTATATATGAGGTGTAGCCCAATAAATGACTAATTACACTTAAACACTTAAAAAAATCAGTTGTTATATTTAATTAAATTTCATTCAAATGATATTAACTGGGTGCTAGTACCATATTAGGCTGATGAAGACATAGAGACAAAGAGTTTGAGCTCCTTGTTAGAGATCAGCATCAAGCAAAATTCACTCATTCTGTACCCTTAAAGAGCTTGCAACCTAGAAATGGGATTAGCAAACTATGGCCCGCAGTTTGTGTTTGTTTTTGTTTGTTCATTTTATTTTTTATTTTAAATATGTGGGGTACAATTCAGGGTTAGGTATAAAAACGTTCATTATGCAGGTATCCTTGTTGATGAGATGTGCCCTCCTCTCTTCTGGCAGTTTCCCACTACTGCCAATCCTGCCCCCGCCCTCCCCTGGCAGTTTCCCACTACTACCAATCCCTTTCTTACAGTATTACAATAGTTGTTCAAGGTCTGCTTATGAGTGAGAACATGTGATACTTGGTTCTTTGTTTCTGTGATAGATCACTCAGTATTATAGCCTCTAAGTCCATCCAGGTTGCTGTGTTGTTCATTATTTTGTCCTTTTTTATGGCTGAGTAATATCCCATCATGTATAGTACTACATTTTTGTTTAGCCAGTCCTCTTTCAATTAGCAGCACAGTTTGTTCCATGTTTACGCTATTGTGAATAATGCTGCGAGAAACATGCATGTGTTTTTTCATAGAGTGATTTGAGTTCCTTCAGGTATATTCCCAGTAGGGAGATTGTGGGGTCGTATGGGAGGCCAATTTTTAGATCTTTTAGGAATCGCTACACAGTTTTCCACAGAGACTGTACTAGTATACACTTCCACCAACAGTGTAAAAGTGTTCCCTTTTCGCCACATCCTCTCCTGCATCTGTTGTTTTTTGAGATATTGGTGTTGGCCATCCTGACTGGAGTTAGGTGGTATCTTAGTGTGGTTTTAATTTGCTTTTCTTTGATCACTAGTAAGGCTCAGCATTTTTTCATGTATCTGTGGGCTGCTCATTATGTCTTCTTTTGAGAAGTGTTTATTCATATCTTTTACTCTTTTTGTAATGGGGCTGTTTGATTTTTTCTTTTGGCACATTTAAGTTCTTTGTAGACCCTAGATTTTAGGTCTTTGTCAGATATACAGTTGGCAAATATTGTTTCCCCAGTCTGTGGGTCATCTCCCTGCTCTCTTGATGGTTTCTTTGGCTTTGCAGAAGCTTGTCAGTTTGATGAGGTCCCACTTGTCTATCTTATCTTATGGCATGGGCACTTGAGGTGTTGATTAGGAATTGGTTGCCAGTTTCAATTTCCATATGGATGTCTCCGGCATTTTCTAAGGTTCTTATAGTTTGAGGTTTTACGTTTAGGTCTTTGATCCATTTAGAGTTGATTTTTGTGTATAGTGATAGGTAGAGGTCTTATTTTAATCTTCTGCATATAGTCAGTCAGTTTTCCCGGCACCATTTACTGAATAGGTTCTCCTTACCCCAGTGGTTGATGGTGGAGGTTTGTCGAAGATGAGTTGGTTGAGAAATTGAGGTTTTGCTTCTGGAATCTCTATCCTGTTGCACTGGTCTATTTACAAATCAAAATCAGGCTATTTTGATTATTGGAGTTTATAAGAAAGCTTAAAGTCTGGGAGTGTTGTTGGGAGCCAACATCTATAGCTACATGACTGAGGCCTGTAAAGGCCCATCTGGAAGATCGCCTCTGACATAGGATATCAGTTATACCTATAAATATTGGCGTGTGATTAGTGATCAGTGTGCATACATGGCAGTAAAACTTATAAGTAAATCTCAATACACCTGAAGGAAAGTGCATAGCAGAATTATTTCTCTCTGTCTTTCTAAGTTTTACTTCTTTCTAGATATTTTTTAACTTCTATTTCCTGGTAGACTGGTTAGTCAGCTTTGGAAAGCTGTTTCCCCTAGGGCTAAAATTAGAAACTAAATAGTTTTGTCGCCCTGCCCCTAGCCAGGCAGAACGTTTTCTTTTGTTTCGTTAATTACCGAAACTCTGTCTGCTTCAGCCCATGGCCGCCATCTTGGCAGCCATGCATTTCCTTGTTCAAGAGTGTGACAGCTACTATTTGATTTTTAGAGTAGACTTGTTAGGATAAAATATATACACTCATAGTTGCGTAAATTTATGCTTGCTGTTTTGTTTCCTTTTGCTACATTACTCAAATATAATAGTTACTATACGATTTATAAAAGAATTAATGATGAGGTATTAGCTTAATAGGATATAGCATAGTATTAAAGGTCAATCATTAGATTATATAAAAATTAAAGTTTAGACATATGAAACTCATATGAATTATAGTAAAGTTTGATAGTTTAAGAGTAAGTTTTAACTGAGTTATAAGGCATTATGTTAAATTGTAATAGGATAATAGTATAACTAACAGCTAAGTCATTTAAGTAAACTTATAGATTATAGTATAGTGTTAAGTTGATAATATTAATCGTTAAAAATATTAGAAGTCAGTAAACCTAGAGTTAACTTAGAAAAGTTTTTTGTATTAATCAGGTATAGAACAAAGAGTATAATATGAATGATTCATTGAACATTATGGAAAACACTTTGAATGATTTGTATTGAAATTGTGCACCTGTGACCTTAATGTAAGCACGACAGACATCATGGAGTTCGAATTGTTTGCTTGGAAATTGAAGATCTCGTGGTCATCTTGTGATGCATAGTTTGTAAAGCACGGAACTTGTACGCCCCCAGTTAGTGATTATCACACTGCTGGAGGGTATAGAAAATGGTATATAAGTTGGAAGGAGTCCGAATAAAATTTGGCTTCAGTCCTGATCAGACTGTTCCCAGAAGAACTGCCTCCGAGTGGTCTCTTCTCACTGTCCAGATTCTCTGGTGCGGGTCCTAACCCACCCTTGGTCAGTGCTGGTCACTGACAGAGTGTGATGTGTCCCACTTTGTTTTCTGCTGAAGACTGTTTTGACTATTCATGGTCATTTATGTTTCTATATGAATTCCTGTGTTGTTGTTTCCAGATCTGAGAAGAGTGCTGCTGATAATTTTTTTTTTTTGAGTTGGAGTCTCACTCTCTTGCCCAGACTGGAGTGGAGTGGCCATTCCTGGTCACCACAACCTTGACCTGCTGGGCTCCAGCGATCCTTCCGCCTCAGCCTTCCAAGTAGCTGGGACTACAGGCGCACGCTACCATGCCCGGCTAATTTTTTGATTTGTTGTAGAGATGAGGTCTCGCCAAGTTGCCCAGGTGGGTCTCGAACCCGCGGGCTCAGGTAATTCACTCACCTCAGTCTCCCAAGGCACAGGATGACAGGCTGAGCCACCGAGCCCAGCCAAGGATGATTTTTCATACTTATAGACCCAGGCTGATTTGCTTATAATGTTGCCTTTTCTGCCATAACACGGCTCCCCGATAAAGAGCAAAAAATGGCCAACTGCTTCCCATTTATTATTAATCTTTATTCCCATAAATAAAGATGAATATGCAGGAGCAGTGGGGCTGACATCCGAACTCAAAAAATGTACTCAAATCAAATTCAAGCATGATAAAAAATAAACTGATTGCATATTATCCTGAGCATAAATTATTCTTGATGGTAACAGCGAGGGCTGCTTTTCTGCCCCAAGGCGAATGGGCCTGGATATGTTCCTACATACTCAATAATATATGTGCTCATTAAAATTAGTGTCTGGAACCATGACCTTCAATGTATCTGGAAAAAAACGAAAGAACTCAGACAAAGCAGAAGCAACTCGGCAAATGCTATGGATGAGGAAAATCTCATTTAAAATTCTCTGTTCTTTCCTCAACTATTTTCTAAGCACTTGCTTTCTCCTAGGTTTGCTGTTTTTCCTGCTCCTGAAATCCCCTTCTAGATGGAGGGAATCTCTGGCCGCCATATTCCTTCCGCCTCTCCTACCCTCCCACCCTCCAACCAGGGTAAGAAAGGGTGGCCAGCCTTGGCATGAGTTTGCATGAAGAACTGGCCATGCCAAGCCCAGTCCTTCCTCTGTTGCATGTCGTCCCCCATACAGAGATCTGTCCAAGAATGGATGCTTGGTGAGGCAGCCCCGGCCCACATTGGCACTGACTGGGGTGTGAAGTGTGCCTAATTCCACATTCTGTGCTATGAAGTCCACTGTCCTGGCCATATAAGCCATATTCTCCTGCAGCCAGCCTTGGCAGTCACAAAGATGACACTCTGGTACCCTTCTGCAAACACTTCTGTCATTTCTCTCATAGGCTGTATTTACTGGACTCCTTGAGCTCCCAAACCTAGCACCTCCTGCTGTTGAATAGGGCAGAAGAGTTCTCAACCCATGGGCTGGCCCCCTATCTCGGGCTGGCCCAAAAGTGTGCCGGGCTTACCTGGAGAGGCTATTCCCTCTGACGCAGGCCTGTAAATTCCCATACAGCAAGCCTGGAGAGGGCTCAGAGATATGCCCGAGGACAACTGCAACTAAACCAAAACCACATTTGAAAAATACTCATAAAGCCGGGCTCGGTGGCTCAGCCTGTAATCCTGCGCCTTTGGGAGGCTGAGGTGAGTGAACTGCCTGAGCCTGCGGGTTCGAGACCCGCCTGGGCAGCAAGACCTCATCTCTACAATAAATCAAAAACTCAGCCGGGTGTGGTAGTGCATGCGTGTAATTCCGGCTACTCGGAAGGCTGAGGCGGAAGGATCGCCGGAGTCCAGCAGGTCGAGGCTGCGGGGGCCAGGAGCGGCCACTGCCCTCCAGTCTGGGCGACAGAGTGAGACTCCAACTCAAAAAAAAAAGAAAAATACTCATGATGCTCTAGCCTTGAGCTAAAAAAAAAAAACAAAAAACACAGTATTATAACAAAAAGTCTGATTTTCCATTTCCAGAAAATTAAATAATTTTATGGATTATTTGGTAGCCCGCAGAAAATGCACGTCACCGGGTAAGAAGATGAGCAAGAGACACCATTCTGAGTATATTGTCTGGAATAGGCATTGTAGCCAAATGCCCAGTTGGCCACTGGCCTCCGTCAGGATGCCAGCCTAAGTTTGCAAAGCTAGAGAAGGCACACGGTGTGTGCTGGGTCCTTGCACAGACACAGGATCCACCAAGAAGGACACGGTAGTTCGGGCGGAATACTTGGCAGGCCTGGACACGGTCAAGCTATCTAAAAACCATTAGGCCTAAACATACATGCTCTTCTACCAAACCAAATTTAAAGTTAACGAATGTAGACTGTTTCCAGGGCCTGCCAAATAGACATACTGCACCGATTTATCTAATCTCTTAGCAAGGGAAAAAATAATCCTGTTCCAAGATCTGTAATGTCAAGATGGCACAAAAGGCGAAGTTAAAACACAACTTACTAACTTTGCATTGGCAGTATTCAAGAAGCCTCACATTTATCAATGGTTGGCCCACCCACGTCCCAACTACGCTGCCACAGAACACATCCAGGAAGCACATTCTCTCCATTAAAGCAGCTATTAAACAGAGCCAACAAGGAAAGCGCACGTCAGTCTTTCAAAAGTCCTAAGATCTGAATTCCCCTTTCTCGACTCAGACCATGTTCACAGCCTCCTTCCCCATCAAAGCCTGCAAATTAGAGTTCAGTATTTCTCAACAACTTCCAAAATTATGACAAACTCCTGGGCGTTCACCTCCTCCAACTATTTTAATATCCTGCGTTAATGATAAAAAGGCAGCTCATCTTTCTGTCTCTCCTCAACAAACATGTCTTCATGAAAAACCTCACCCAAGCAGCGACTTGCTCTCCCCTAAGCCTCTATCATTTACCACAGTGCATTCTGGTGGGGTCTTACACACATTCCCAGAAGGCAACTCAACTCTGCGATTTTCGAGCACCTCTCGTGTGCCTGGAGCAGGAAAAAGAAAATCTCAGGCAAAAACCGACAGGGATCAATGAGAAGACAAAGACCAGTGAGCCAAGGTCATGATGTCAGGCACCTAAGATTTAGTCCACCACGGAAGTAGGTGGAATAACAGTCCCCTAAGATGTCCACATGCTAATCCCCAGAACCTGTGACTTATAGTGAGTTGCATGGAGAGGGGGAATTAAGGTTGCAGATGGAATTCACGTTGCTAATAAGCTGACCTTAAAATAGGAAGATTATCCTGGCTTATCCACATGGGCCCAACGGAATCACGAGGGCTCTTGAAAGTGGGAAAAGGCAGAAGGTGGCAGAGAAGAGGTTGGGCAGAGGAGACGTGACCGTGCCAGCAAGATCAGAGATGCCACTTTGTTGGCTCTGCAAAAGCAGGGAGGGGGTCCTGAGCCTAGGCATGCAGGTGCCCCCCAAAAGTTGGAAAGGCAAGGAGATCCTTCCCTAGAGCCTCCAGAAGGAAGGAACACAGGCCTGGTGACACCTTCCATTTAGGGAGACCCTAGTGAGAGCCATCTTGGGCCCCAATAAGTCACTCGGTTGGTGGTAATTTGCCACAGCAGCCAAAGGAAGCCCAGCACGGGTACTCCAGAAAGTCTGTGACTGCTTTCTCCATGTACCAGAATGACTTCTGCTAGGAACTCACTCAGGTCAGGTGCTGGACACAAAGACAGAAAGCAAGAGAGAATGCCAGGCACGGTGGCTCATGCCTGTAATCCCAGCATTTAGGGAGGGGGAGGCAAGAGGACTGCCAGAGCCCAGGGGTTCAAGACCAGTCTGAGCAACTTGGTGGAACCTTGTCTCTACAATAAATCAAAAAATTAGCTGGGCGTGATGGTGTGTGCCTGTGGTTCCGGCTACTTAGAAGGCTGAGGTGGAAAATTCATCTGAACCAAGCAGGCTGAGGCTATGGTGGCTGTGAGCATGCCACTGTACTCTAGCCTGGGCAACAGAGTGAGACTCTTGTCAAAAGAAAGGAAGGAAGAAAGGAGAAGAAAGGGAGGGAGGGAAGAAGGAAAGAAGGAAGGAAGGAAGGAAGGAAAGAAAGGAGAAAGAAAGAAAGAAAGAAAGAAAGAAAGAAAGAAAGAAAGAAAGAAAGAAAGAAAGAAAGAAGGAAAGAAAGAAAGAAAGAAAGAAAAGGAAAGAAGGAAGGGAAGGAAGGAAGGAAAGAAAGGAAAGAGAAAGAAAGAAAGAAAAGGAAAGAAGGAAGGAAGGAAAGAAAAGAGAAAGAAAGAAAGAGAAAGAAAGAAAGAAAAAGAAAGAAAGAAAAGGAAGATAAAGGCTTTTAAAATTCTCTCAAGGGATTCCCAAAGAAAAAACACCCTTACCCCACCAATGCCGCCCAACAGCAAAAAGATCACTAGAAGCAACACTTCAGCTTCTGAAACGCTCCTGAGTATTAGAAACTTAATTTTAATGATGGACAGGTCACTCAAATAGTTGTTGAAGAGAGGCCCTAAAAGCTCAAAAATGGTTTCTGCCTTGGCTTGGGCAGGGGCTGTGTTCCTACTAAAAAGTAAAACGAAACAAAAACATTGAAGGAGATCTCTCCCAGCCACACAAGCACACAGAAGCGCCCTGCTGCACATGCCTTCATGGGGGACAGAGGACATAAAGCCCTGCCCCCCTGGGGACACCCCCCGCCTCTCTGCCTGGGATCGCAGGCAGGTAGACCCCTGAAGTCCCCGTCTCAGTTCATAATTTCTCTCTCCCCACCGCCATTCTTGCCACCACCCCACACTCCCAACTCCAGCCCACCTGCCACCCGGCAGCCAGATTCTGTGATGGGATGACACCTCCCCTCTGCTAAAACCCTTTAATGACACCTCACTGCACCTTCGGTAGTGCCCCTATCACTAGCTCGTCTCTAAGGTGCTCCCGCTCTGGCCTCCATCCTGGGCTCCCTCTTCCTGCAGTCCCGACACCCCAACACAAACTTTATTCCAGTTCCTCTAACGTGCAAGAGCTTCCTTGACTCGGAAACCGCCTCAGTCGCCAAAGGGTCCTGCCACTGCCAACTCCTCCTCTTCCTTCGAGTCTCAGCTGAAGGTCTTTCGTGACATGTCCCCCCGCCAAAAAGAACATAAAACTCAACTCGAGGTCCCCATCATTCTCCCTCTCTCCTTCCACAGCTCTTGTTCAATATGACCACATCTGCTTCCATTCATCTAAGGCTTATCCTCCCAACTGTACGCCACGAAGGCAAGGACCCCTGTCTGAGCCATCACCACGGAAAGCCAATCAAGCATGAAACTCAATAAATACTGAGCGACTGGTCAGTCAGTAAAGCATGTTGAGTGAACACATCAACTCCAGAGGAGTCCCCACTGCTCCCATCTTTACACACTACTTATAAATTAAAGTTCCTATATCAAACTACCACAGATTGGGAGCTTATCAGGGGAAACATACTCCTTACAGTTCTGGAAGCTGGGAAGTCCAAGATCAAGGTGCCAGTAGATGCGGCGTATGACTCGAGCCTGCCTCCCGGTTCAGACAGCACCCTCTTGGCTGTGTCCTCACACAAGTGGAAGAAGCAACAGAGTATGCCTCTCTAATACAGGCACTAATCCTATTCATAAGGACTCTACCCTCAGGACCTAATCACCTCAAAGGCTTCGCCTCCTAATACCATTAGGTTGGGGATTAGGGCTTCAACTTTCGTGTTGGGGAAAACACAAACATGAAGCCTATAGCTAAAACCGTATGGTTTTACAATATGAATATTCAAATATGTACACTGGAAATACATTTGATTTTTACTGACCAAACTCAAGTAAGCTATAAAATTTAGACAAATAGGAACCACTAGTCAATTAAGAGAAGTGACAGCATCACGTGCAGTGGTTCAGGCCTGTCATCCCAGCACTTTGGGAGGCAGACAATGGCCTGAGTCCAGGAATTCGAGACCAGCCTGGGCAACTTGATGAGACCTCCTCTCTACAATAAATTAAAAAATTAGCCAGGTGTGGTGGCACATGCCTGTGGTTCAAGCTACTTGGAAGGCTAAGGCAAAAGGAACCCCTGAACCCAGCAGGTCAAGGTTGCGGTAGCCATGAGCCATGAGCCATGAGCGTGCCACTGCACTCCAGTCTGGGCGACAGAGTGAGACTCCGACTCAAAAAAATAAATAAATAAATAAATAATAAAAAAACAGTATGTGTGTTTCTGATATTTAATTCACTAAAAAGTACCTTGGACAACAGGATAAGGGTGACAAAAGAAATGCTTTTAGTCATAGTTATATCTATATTTATCTACATGTGCATACACACACACACATACATATTTTGACAAAAAGTAAGCACAAAACTGACTTACAGTTTGGGAAAAAGAAAGCGAGCATAGTTCTATCTCTTACATAAAAACCTGAGTCAGGAGGGACTAGACCAGGGTAGAACAACGCCACCAAAATCTCAACAGTCATCCTAATAGCTTGAAACAAAGTTTTCCTCCCCGGTGCAGATCCATCATGAGCAGACTCGGCATGACACTCACTTGGTGACCAAAGTGGACGCAAAGCCGCCCTCTGGGACAACACCAGGCACCACGGCTCAGAGAATGAGCGCTTCAGAGGGTCCCATCCTGGTTAAAGAACTTGGCTGGAAATCCAGTCTCATGGGTTGTCTAATTAGTCAAAGGTGGTCACATGGCCGCGCCTGGGCTCAGTGGGCCAGGGAGAATCCCACCATCTATTCTGGACATTACAGGTCCAAGCATTTGTGGCCAATCTTAACGATTACCCTGGCTGCCAAAATGCAAGTTCTGCTTCTGAAGACCAAGTCCGTGAAGAGAAGGAGCTTATATTCTTTTGCTCTTTCATTCTTTCGTTCACATGTGGATCCACACTTGCACAGCTGGCCAGCTAAGGGAATGGAGGACATGCCCCTACCCCTGCCAGCCTCTGTGCGAACAGCCCTATTATCTACCTGGACAGCCAAGCTACAAACCCGAGGTCACCCCCACCCTACACACAACTATCTTCGTGCCAACCACTCCAAAGCTCTGCATTCTGTCCTCTCCCCAGGCTCCCTCCAGGCAGCCCAAGCTCAGGACCTTGGTCTCAGCAGAATCATCACAGAATCTTTCTACAACTTCTCCCC
>NW_007253307.1:144563-145370 GCF_000164805.1 Carlito syrichta
TGTCACCCAGACTGGAGTGCAGTGGCCGCTCCCGGCCACCGCAGCCTCGACCCGCTGGGCTCCAGGGATCCTTCCACCTCTGCCTTCTGAGTAGCCGGAACTACAGGCGCGTGCTACCACGCCCGGCTGAGTTTTCGATTTATTGTAGAGATGAGGTCTCGCTGCCCAGGCGGGTTTTGAACCCGCGAGCTCATGCAATCCACTCACCTCAGCCTCCCAAAGGCGCGGGATTATAGGCCGAGCCACCAAGCCCAGCCAGACCAACATTATTCATAACAGTCAAAGGGTAGAAACATCCCAAATGTCCATCGACTAATAAATGGGTAAACAGAGCTCCACAGGGGGCTGCATGATGTCCATTTTAGAAACCATACGATGTCACAATCCATTGCATTTCATAAGATGGAATATTTGACCAATAAAAAGGAATGAAGTGCTGATGCGAGCTAAAACATAGCTGCCCTTGAACACACGGCACTAATTGAAAGATGTCAGTCACAAAGATGTCAGTATGTCATTGAATCACATACTGCGTGATATATAGAAGAGGCGATATGTAGAAACACAAAAAGGAGATTAGAGGTTGCCCAGGGTGGGAAGAGAGGTGTGTGGGAGAGTCAGAGGCAGGAAATGGCTGTGTGGTCAGGGTTCCTTTTTGGAGTAACACAAATCTTCCAAAATCCTAACAATTATATCACACAACTCTGTGAATATAAGATAAGCAATCAAATGATACACTTTAAATGGGTAAGCTATATGGTATGACTTATATCTCAAAGCTACTTTAAAAAAACAGTATAGCCGGGC
>NW_007253307.1:145390-150457 GCF_000164805.1 Carlito syrichta
TCTCGAACCCGCAGGCTCAGGCAATCCACTCACCTCAGCCTCCCAAAGGCGCAGGATTACAGGCTGAGCCACTGAGCCCGGCTGGCCTGTCCTTTTCCACAATCTAGTCTCATCTTCCACCACTCACCACCGCCATGCGATACCGATTCCTAAACTTGCTGTTTTCTAACAATGCCATGCAGCCTCTCCTATCCCTCTAGACTTCTGCACACACTCTTACCATTGCCGGAAATAACTTTTCCACCCTTCTCTGGGTGTTGAACTCAAATATTAACACAAGTGCTCACTCCCCTGTGAAACTTTGTATAAGTCCTAAGGCAGCCATCTTCACTACCTGCATGACAACTTGAGAGCACCTGCGTGGCAGCACTTATCACACCCTCCAGGGCTTCCCCACCTAGCCTGGAATCTTACTGAAGGCAGCAGCCTTGCCTTATTCTAATCAGGGCACTTAACCACTGGCTGGTTCTTTTTTTTTTTTTTTTTGAGTTGGAGTCTCACTCTGTCGCCCAGACTGGAGTGCAGTGGCCTTCCGGCTGCTCCCGGTCACCGCAGCCTCGACCTGCCGGGCTCCAGCGATCCTTCCGCCTCAGCTTTCTGAGTAGCCGGAATTACAGGCCTTCCGAGTAGCCAGAATTACAGGCATGCGCTACCACGCCCAGCTGATTTTTTGATTTATTGTACAGATGAGGTCTCGCTGCCCAGGCGGGTCTCGAACCCGCGGGCTCAGGCCATCCACTCACCTCAGCCTCCCAAAGGCGCGGGATGACAGGCTGAGCCACCAAGTCCAGCTACTGGCTGGTTCTTAAGACTTTTTTGCTGTTGCATGAATGAAAGAATTGAACCAACGGTTTTTTTTTTTTTGCTTGTTTTTTTGGTTTGTTTGTTTGTTTGCTATTTCTTTTACTCTGTTAAAAAAAGAAAAAGTTTAAAAAGTCCCTTAATTTTCCCAATGGGATCTTCCTTTAACTTTTTGCCTTCTTGGATAGCATTATTGTTAAGCGTCCACCCTGGGAAACACAATGCCAGAACCTTCCCATACATTACTGCAGGCAGCTACCCAACGAGCTATGTATAATTATTCACTTCTTACAGCTGAGAAAACTGAAGTCCTGCCTGTTGACATCGTATGATAAATCCGACAAAGCTAATAAGCACAAAGCCAGGATTCAGGCCCAGATTTAAGTCAAAATTCGATAATTATTTTACCACAAATTGTTGATGAAAACAAGAATAGTATGAAACTAGGGCACACTTTAAATTTTTAAGCTGGAAAGATGTACATGATTTCTTGCTCTACAAACATGGATTCAAGCAGTTTTGGAGTTAGAAACTACCTTTAAGGATCTGTCGTGAGACTCAGTTTCTCTCTCCCCTGGTAAGAACTATACTAAGATCCAGCGCCTACAACACGTGGTACCCCATATTTATTTGCTCAGTAAATGTCCCAAATACTTGTCAAAATAAAATATGGATTCTTCAGGCTAAGGCTTATCACTCAGTCAGCCAACTCAGTGCCTCTTCTAACTCACTCAAGATCTGACTAAGTCGATGTACCTGATGACCCCACAACGAGTCTGCGAATCCCAGATTTCTGGGTTCTGGGCTGTTCTTCTCCCACACGAAAAGTTCCTTCCTCTTTGCCCATGACTGACTCTGCTGAAAGCCATTTCCAGAAATCACCCCCCTCCATCAGTTCCACAGTTTCCTGACTCTGACCTCACTCCAATCCTTAATCTCTGGGTATTCAATCCCTCTGTTGGGATTACTGATCAATTTCTCTTATTAGCTGAGTCGTGTCCCCTGCCTCCAAAATCCATAGTCTGAAATCCTGAACCCCCAGTACCTCAGACTGTGACTGGATTTAGAGTCTGGCTTTTGAAAGAGATAACTGCGTTCAATGTGGTCCCTGATCCACTGTGTCCCCATAAGAAGGGGCGATGAGGACGTGGAGGCCCACAAAGGCAAGACCATATGAAGACCCAGGGAGGAAATGGCCATCTACTAGCCGAGGAGATAGGCTCTGGAGGAACCCATTTCTGCCGATGCTGTGATGGTCAACTTCTAACATCCGAGATTATGGGAAAAAATAACTGTCTGCTGTTTAGGCCACCCACTGTGCATTCCTCCATGGCTGCCCTAGCCGACTAAGACACTTCCTCATCATTCTCCCATCCTGTCAAGAAGCAAAGTGGGTGAGGATTCAGAGAACAAGCTCACATCCTGCCTCAACTGCTTTCTAGCACCATGGTTTCAGGCAAGGGCTGGAGTTAGACGTGATACCACTCACTCTGCACGATTGTTTTGAGGATTAAATGTGGCTAGAAGTTTTATTGCGCTGCATTTCTGTAAAAATCTTTTTTTTTAACTTACCAGGTGCCGGGCACTGCTGTTAGCATTTTGCACACATTTTTATCCTTTAATCTGCACAACCACTCTATGAGAGGGGTCTCTCATCAGCCCATTTTACAGATAGGGAAACAGAAGCACCAGAAGGGAAGTAGCTTGCCCAAAGTCAAAAGAAGTAGTGGAAACGGCCCTCTAACCAGAAGTCAGTGCGTTTGGCCACCACATGCCACCATTTACCCCAGAGTGCAGGGCCTGGGTCCTGTTCTCCCTTAAATCCAGTGTCGGACACTCAGGAGACTCTCAACAATGGGGCGCCTGTAAGCTCCTGAAGAACACAGCTTCTGGCTTTTTGTGGTACATTTCCACAGTCGTTTCAAAATTATCTTAAATACCTACTGATAAGCCAGGCTTCCATGAAGGTTTAAAGCAAGAACCATCTGAGCAGAAGCTGAAAGGGCAGGAATTAAGAGTGGGCACAAAGGAACTTCCACATCCCTAGGAAGAAAGCATTCACAGTTCTGGACGCGGCTCCCAGCCTGAAAGTTGATCTGGGCAGTGTCTCAGGACGCTGGGCCACTCCGGCAGCAGGTTGTCCCCACACAGGACTAGATGAGGGCCATCTGATACCCGGATTAGGCCTCAGCACACAGCAGCAGCCTGCACAAGAATAAGAATGATGTTCTTTCTACAGGGCAAAATGGCCCTTGCTGAGCTGCTGGCTGATGCAGACATTTAGCTGCCGGGTCATCTAAGGCTTCTCATTTTCAAGACAATTCCTGAAATCTGAACTCTCTGGAAGGCTGGCCCCTGGAAGAAGCAAAAAGTGTGCTTTACAAGGCAATTCAGACCCATCGCAGACCTATGGCTCCTACCTCAGATGATCCCTTGGATTGGCTTTCACATTTCTCCCTTCCAAAACCTACCATGGAAAAACACAAGGAATGTCGATGGAGAAAACCTGCACTTAGTCAATTTTAGTTTTAAAAAAACTAAGGCCGGGCTTGGTGGCTCAGCCTGTCATCTCAGCGCTTTGGGAGGCCGAGGTGAGCGAATTGCCTGAGCCTGGGGGCTCGAGACCCGCCCGGGCGGGCAACTTGGCGAGACCTCATCTCTACAATCAATCAAAAAATAATCGGGCATGGTGGCGTGCGCCTGTGGTTCCGGCTATTTGGAAGGCTGAGGCGGAAGGATCACCGGAGTCCAGCAGGTCGAGGCTGCGGTGGCCGGGAGCATGCCACTGCACTCCAGTCGGGGCGATAGAGAGACTCCAACTCAAATAAATAAATAAACCTAAGATGTAGGGCAACCCCTTCAGGTCTCCTCCCACTGTGGGAGCTCTCCTGTCCTCTCAATAAATTCTGCTTTCTCACTTAAAAAACAAAACAAAACCAAAAAACTAAAATGTAGTCAGGGGGTCTGAGCCATTCTTTGTGGAGTCAGTTTCACAATAACGCTAACTTGTGTCATCGGGCCATAACCCACACCACCTTATTTTTCTTACTCATTTTCACAATATGAATAAGAGATAAGAATGAAAAATAAACACACACAGCTCAGAGAAATAGCAGCTTTTGGCCAGAGAACACCACCAATGATCCTAAGCTAAAACCAACAGATTTCCTTAGTAATTTAGAAGATTAAGATTAAAATCTAAATTTTGTATTAATTACGTTCATTAGCAAATATTTATTAAGCCACTGCTATGTATGATCAGGCACAGGAGACTCCAGAATAACGAAAGCACACTTTTCTACCCTCCCTACCTTCTGAGTCTCGGTCTGCTAGGGAGGGGATTACGCTAACCCAACTGTCACGCTGACACAGCCCGTATCATCACACAGCCTGGGAATGAGAACACACTAGCCCAACTGTACTGCTAACACAGCCTGTATCCTCATGCACGGGGAACAAGGAGATGCGGAACAAGCCCTTGGAGGCATCAGGTGAATTTGTGACAAACAGTATCATCATGGCCCATTACACATACCTGGGTATCAGGCATCTTACCCTGTTGGCCCGAGTGCTCTCCGTGCCGAAAAATTTCCAGAAGCTAGGACATGTCCAGGGCCACCGTTTCTTCCTGATGCTGCCTGCCACATAGCTGCTAGTCCACCCCCACCTGCTCTGAGCTTCCCCCATTCCTTACAAGTCACACACATCCACCTGTCCCGATGCCCACTAACCTTTATCTTCTCTTTGCTAGAAGGAGCTGCAGTTCCACCAATTTCACTGCTAACATGCCACCTGCAATGTCCTCTGTTTTTTTTACAACAAGCCCAGCGCATCTTTTCCTAGGAGACACGTCTCAGAATCCTCACTGGCAGAGGGAATGCTATATATTGCAACAATGTGCCAGAATAGGAGTGTGTGTGTGTGTGTGTGTGTGTGTGTGTGTGTGTTGACATATCTAGGCACAGGCAGTCCTCAATTAGTACAGTGGTATGAAACCACAAAAATGGCCAGTTCTGTGTGCAAAGAAATCTTAGTAATCAAAGGAAAAAACTGCAATTGTTCTGTGACTTTTAAACATTTTTGTCAAGACATGAAAAACCTTACTACTGTCAGTTCAAATGTGTAGTAAAACAAAAACGACTGTAAAATATTTAGTACACTGCCATTTAAAAACCTGAGAATTATGAGTGGATTGCCTGAGCCCGCGGGTTCGAGACCCGCCTGGGCAGCGAAACCTCATCTCTACAATATATCAAAAAATCAGCC
>NW_007253307.1:150570-196371 GCF_000164805.1 Carlito syrichta
GTTTTTTTTTTTTTTTTTTTTTAGTTGGGAGTCTCATTGTTACCTAGGCTGGAGTGAGTAGCACACTCACAGCCACCACAGCCTCAGCCCGCTGAGCTCGGGTGATCCTTCTACCTCAGACTTCCAAGCAGCTGGAACTAAAAGCATGCACCACCACATCCAGCTAATTTTTGGAGCTGCAATTTTATTGTAGAGACGAGGTCTCACCAAGTAGCCCAGGCTGGTCTCGAACCCCTGGGCTCAGGCAATCCTCTGGCCTCCATCTTCCAAAGTGCTAGGATGACAAGCGTGAGCCACCACGCCTGGCTGCCTCGCTTTCTTAAAGTCAGTAACTTTCCTACGTCTCGGTAAAATGTCATGCATTTTTCTTTTGAGGTGAAACATAGATAACATTATTTTAAGGTGAACAACTCAGAGGCATGTAGTATATTCACAACATTGTGCAACCACCAGCTCTATCTAGTTCCAAAACATTTTCAACACCCCAAAAGGAATCCGTGTCCTCAGTACCCCACCCCTGCCCCTGGCAACCACCGATCTATGCTCTGTCTCTACAGATTGACCTATTTTGGACATTTCGTATGAATAGAATCTTGTAATAGGTAACCTTTCGTGTCTGGCTTCTTTCACTTAACACAGTATCTCTGAGGTTAATGCATGTTGTAGTATCTGTCAGTACTTTGTTCCCTTTTATGACTAATCTCCCCTTGTTTGGACAAAACACAATCTTTTTTAATGCATCTATCTGTTCATCTGCTCATCCACTGAGGGACATTTGGGCTGTTTCCACCTCTCAACTATTGTGAACGGTGCTGCTAGCGTGAATAAGCACACAACGTTTTATCCTTTCCATTTTTTATGCTGGGAAATAGCTCTGAGAATTCCTTTAATGTGAAGCTTGTTTGTTTTGTCAGCGTCACCTCCTCTAAGATAGCCTTTTCTTTTCTTCACAACCACGTTCCTTGTCGATGTGGATAAACCACCACGCTCCATGGGCTGCACACAGAGCCTCTCCACCAGCCATACCATCAACATCCCTAGTCAGCCATGACTTCTAGAAGTCCACGTAATTTTTCCATTTCACTTCCTGTGGTATCACTTTTAGCCGCACTTTTATCTTTGTTGGCCAATTCACTCTCAATTTTAAACATTATTTTTTTGTAAAATGGCACACTGGTTTATCCCTAATAGACAAGAAGGCCACACAACTAAACACTTTGCTGTGTGTGTGTGTGTGTGTGTGTGTGTGTGTGTGTGTGTGTGTGTGTGAGAGTGTGTGTGTGTGTACGTACTAGGGCAGTGGTGCAGAAGGCCACACAACTAAACACTTTGCTGTGTGTGTGTGTGTGTGTGTGTGTGTACGTACTAGGGCAGTGGTGCAGTGACCAATCACTGACAGGCTTTGAAAGACATGCTGTGATTGGTCACAGATGGTGCATCTATTATTTGCATGGTGATTGGTGGACAGACCCACTAGCAGCAAGCTTTTGTACTTCATGCAATTACTCGATTCAGTTAACACACTGGGGCAATTAAAATTCAAATTGTGTTGCTGGGGCCCATGATTACTTAAATCATGGTCACTGAAATTCGTGCGTGCCAGAACGGTGCAAAGTGGGGACCATCTATACATGTGGATATGTAGAACCATATATACACATAATACACACAGCACATAGATTAAATACTTTGAGGGCAGATCGCACTGTGATAAGTTAGTGCCACCACTGCTGCACAGAGCAACCTACAAAGGGCAGTCTCCTGTCCATTCCATTCCATTCATTCTGGGGGTACTGTCCCCAAGTGCTCGTGTGTACATCACACTGGGACACTGCCAGGACAAGCCAAGACAGCCCTAGCCTCAAGAAGTGGCTCCCTCAACCTTTCTCATTTTCTGTGATCTCAGAAACTGAATCACAAGCTGAGTCTGGGCATACAAACAAAGGTTGAGCTGCCTGAAAATAACTGCTACAGGATCAAACTTTTGGTACTATAGTAATATTTTTATAGCACATATTTATTTTAGATCATGTGCAGTTGCCCCTTATACTAAAATCCAGGGATGCCCAAGTGTCTGACACAAAATAACATAGTATTTGCACATAACCTAGGCACATCTCCTATATGCCTTAAATCATCTCTTGGTTACTTGTAACACCCAATACAAAGCAAATGCTACGTAAATAGTTGCTATACTACATTGTTTTTTATTTGTATTCCTTTTTGTTGTATTGCTATTTTTTATTTTTTACGGATATCTTCAGCCTGCAGTTGGCTGCATCTGCATAGGCAGTTAGAAAGAAGTGACCATATTTTTAAAAGGAAGAAAATATGACATCAAAATGAATATGACATCAAAGTTGGTACTAAGAAAGGGGCCTCAGAGAGAAATCACTAAAAGAAAAGTGTATCTTATTTACTGCACAGAATTTTTGTCATGTATTTCCAGGGTCAATTTTGTTTCCTGTTCCCACCATGCCTTCAAATATGTGAGATTACAAAATAACAAGTTTCGGGTAGGTGAGCTGTTACAGTAGTTAAAAGTTGTTTTTTAATCAGTCTTCCTAGGGCCCGTGTCTCTGCAGACACGGTGGCCATGACTCACCAAGCAATGAGTCCTCCCTGGGTACCATTTATTGTCTCTCACACCATGAGAATGGATTGCAGTGCTGGTGGTGATGGAAAGAAAGGAAGACAGAAGAAAGGAAACTACATGCTCAGCCTTCCTTCAAAATGAAATATCAGAGCTTAAAAAAAAAAGTTTAGGAAAATGAAAACACAGAAAAGGATCAAATCAGACTAGGAGCTAAGTTGATATATAAAAGCCAACAAACCAAGAAAGATAGTACATTGGCTCTTCTTGGTCCCCAAGTTTCCTGGGAGCCAGATCAACATTAGGGTCTTAAACAGGTCATTAACCATTTGCTTCTACACTAATTTAAAATAATACCCCCATTCATTTCATCATGAATAATTCACCTACTTTCCAAGAAGCACCCAACATGACACAATTAAGCAGAAAAAAGTTCTCAATTCTGGCTCGTTCCTTTCTCTTGGTTTACAGTTGACACTAGGAAGTAAGTAACTGACAAGGGCGGGACCAACCGCCCGAAGAGGTTTTAAAAAGCATCTGTCCTAGAATAAAAATGTACAGAAGAGTGACAGAAATTCCATCTGTGCCTACAGTTTTCTGTTTTACGATGTCATTCTGTAGTCTACTAATTGGGGGATATGCAAAAATCAAATGTGTCAGTGGAGGCTTGCAGGACAGTGCAATGAGCAACAGTCGCTTGCTACTCAAATGACATTCGACACGGACTGAAACGAGAAATAACTTATTGGAAACCTCAGCCCTCATTACCCAAAATAAAGAACAGGCTCTTTTCATGACCAGGCACTCCAGACACCAAATGCAAATTAAACCAACAGAACAAAAACCGTATTCAGAAGGCGCAGATTGCAAAAGCCTTGCTCTGAGTTCAGCCATTTGCAGGCCCTGAGGAGGACATGTCCTCAGAGAAACACAGCTGGGCCACACGGCCAATGCAGGAGAGGCAGTGCTCCTTTTGAGCCCAGAGGTGCCCAATTTTATCTACCACAGTCTTTCTGCTTAGAGTTTTTTCTGATCCTGGTTGACTCTGTCGCACTGACAACTGAACTGTCATAAAAAAGGAGATGTGCATTTCCTGCTGACATTTTTTGAAAAGACTGCTAAACTTCCTAAAGTCATTTCTTTCTTCTTACCCCCCAAAAGGAGCTTCCTGTTCCAACATCTACTCCCATTAGCATCCATCAGCAAAGCAGGTAGGACGAAGATCTGTTCATGTTTCACAGGGAAAGAAAGCCCCCAAAAAAGGTGTTTTTTTGTTTTGTTTTGTGTTTATTTTTAAAGACCTTTCCCACTATCTGAGGGAGTTTGGTTTATGAAAGAGCCCAAATCTCTTGCCCAGAAGAGAGATGTAGAATATTTCAGTCAAACTGTGGCTCAGCCTCTGATCTCAATGAGGGAAGGGTCACCAAAGATTATCTTAATCCCACTCATAAAACTGGAGTTCAGGCTAACATGCTGGTGTGTGCCAAGAGCATACACAGGACAGGAGGTAGGGACTGTTCACCAAATCAACCATTTATCACCCTGGGAAAGTCCCTTAGCCACCAATCATCTCTCCCAAGCAGATGATAGATGATTTTCACTTCCCTCAGTCATCACTCTGGTCTCCAGGAAAACTGGCTCCAGAGGCTGCAGTCTAACATCGTAAACCTCAATGTTCAGAGGGTAATTTCAGAACCTGTCATGAGGCAAGAGGCCTCCACGACAGACAGCCCAAGGACGTGGCCCTCTTCCCTCTCCTGCAGACAAACAGGGAGGGAAAACACTCCAGCACCATTTCACGCAGCCCAGCAAGCTTCTCTCTTTGTCCTGGCTGCCAGGAACCTCAGAGCTACCATCTGTCTCTGGAGGCCCTGAAATCCGATTTCATCCCTTCCTCCCTGCTTCTGTGATCATCATTTTCACTTTACCGGGCCTGCACTTTTATTATGAGTTGTCTCAGGTTATTTTGTAAAGCAGGCAGAATATAAACAAAGCAATAGAAACATGATCTATCTTTCTTGGGACTGCTATTCCTTCAAGAGTGAGTGTGTGTGTGTGTGTGTGTGTGTGTGTGTGTGTGTGTGCGCGCACACACATGTGTTCTCAAGGTCTAGGCACTGAAGCAGCCCCTGCCAGTCACTCACACCGTTCCTAAATCTCAGAACCAAAGGGCCGTTCTTAAACACTTGAAATGCCCAGTTAATATTCTCCAACTTTTTGAATATACCATATAACCACGTTAGCAGACCTCCTAGTTCTGATGTGGATAGAGCACCCTGGGCATTGGGCAGCATGACGGGGCCCTGTTTATGCCTAAATTAAATTTCCTTGAGCATGTGGTCATCCTTCACGGTCACCAGATGACTTGATATATCCCTATCCTACTCAGAGAACAATAAGAAAAGAATAAAGCTGCTGGCTGGTACACAGCAGGCATTCAATAAGTGTCAGTCATGGATGTGAGAACCCAAGCCTGCTTATTTTTCCATTAAAAGATACTTTAGTATTTCTTACTAAATAACAATTGCATGCAACAAACATTTTTGCCAAGCACCTATTATGAGCAACGCACTGTGCTAGGTGTTAGGAGGGAAATAAAGAATAAGAGAACAGGTGCCGTCCTCAAGGAAGCCTGCGACAAGGGCTAGCAATTAAGCTCATGAACTCATCTTGGAAAAAGTGCTACATGCCTCACTGTTGAATATCACTACGGTCACCTTCGAAGTACTCCCCCTGGGCAGCTATGCACTGATGCCAGTGATACCCGTCACAAGAGTTCCAAAGTAATTTTGGAACTCTTCTTCTGGAATGGCCATCAGAGCCGTTGTCATATTACCCTTGATGTCCTGACTCTCATCAAAATGTCTTCCTTCAATATTTCCTCTATCTCCGGGTAAAGAAAAAAGTCACTGGGGGCCAGATCAGGTGAGTAGGGAGGGTGTTCTGATACAGTGATGTGCTGACTGGGTAAAAGCTCCCTCAATGGCAGAGCTGTGTGAGCTGGTGCAGTGTCACATGCAAGAGCTCCTTTGAGACCATTTTTGCACACACTTTTCTCATGCCAAGATTTTCAGTTAAGATTTTCCTGTTTCTCTTTTGATGCTTATTTTTAGTCTGCTATGCTTCTCACAGTCAGCTGATGATCCTGACACAAAATTTGACGAATTGTTGCGATGTTTTTGTAAGTTCTACTCCTTACTGGCCGTCCTGACGACTCTTTGTCAGTGACGCTTTCTCTCCCCTTGGAAAAATGTTTCATCCATTTGGACACAGCCGTTTTCTTCATGGCATTATCCTCATAAACTTGGACTAACGTGTCCCTGGTTTTACTTCCACTCTTGCCAAGTGTCACAAGAAATTGAATGTTGGCCTGTTGCTCTAATTCAAGCACCAGCATTCTCGCGACGGCACACAAAACCATGCAGCAACAATAATGAATGCCACTCAGCAAGACACCCCCCCCCGTGGCGACACCAACACAGCTGGGAGACACGGCTACATCAAGGCAACAAAACTTTACCAAGTTGTTTGTACAGTGCTGCCAACATAAGTGCCCAGTGGCAAGTTTGCGAACGTCATGGTCCCACCTCGTATAAGGCACTGGGATAGAAAGAAGCCAAAACGACTGGAATCTGGACAAAAACAGATGCCAGACATTCAAAGATAATCGCAATCTCAAGGATCCACAAACCAGTTCGTTTGACTCCATAATTCCGTGTGTTCCAGTGTGGGGGCTACAAAGAGTCTTCGTAACCACGATAAAAGACGGCAAGCGAAATGCATCACGGCAAGTAATATAATAACAGTAATAGTAAGGAGGCACTGGCTGAGAACATCCGCCTCCACGATGGCATGGCATTTACTGTGAAGTGGGTAGGGTATCACCATTCTTCTTTAACACATTGGGATCTGAGGCTCAGGGATGTGGGTAATTCGATACATGGTCAAACCCAGCAAAGAGAGTGATGGTCATGAGTCATCATCACCTGACCCTAGTATCCCTCTGTGCCTCCGTAGGGAAGCCAGAATAAAGGAGATGAATACCTGTTGGGGGGAGGCGGACAGAAATGATTCAGGAAGTGTGAGGGTTTGGGCCTAAAAGATATGAAGAAATGACGACGATGACGGTGGCGGCGGCTGCTAACATTCGTACAACTCCATAAAATAGGCACCATCACTGTTCCTATTGTCCAGATAAGGAAACTGAGGCGCAGAGAGGTCACGCCGCTGGAAAGCGGCAGAGCCAGGACTCGAACCCAGACAACTGGCCTCAGGAATCCACGCTCCTAACCACTCAGGACAAAGCCTTTGGGTCCGCAGTGCTCTGTGATCAAAGGCTCGGAGGCTGAGCATGCTTAAAAAATGGCAGGAAGAGAGGAGAGAGGGAGATAGGAACCCGAGGGCCTTCTTTGCCTCTGTAGAAACAGGAGTCTGAACCTCATCACACACTCTGGGGGCTCCCGGCAGGGTCCTGCCCACACCCCCAGGCTGGCGTGATAGCATCTCAGCCTCATGGCCGTCCCTCCCAACAAGCCTAGAAGAGGGACGCCCTTTCATTCCTCCAAGTCTTCCTCCACTCATCCCTGACCCTCGGCATGAACCGTCCTCCCTTCTCATGGCTCTGCGTCCTGCCATTTGCCAGGTTCCTCCCCATCTCCCCATCAACTAACAGGGGAAAGCCACTCTCTGCAACTGCTCGATGCTTCCTTTAAATCCCCTCCTGCATACAACTAGACCGGGTTTGTAGCACGAGACAGGGGTTTGAGACCAGCCTGGGCAGCTTCGTTATCTGAAACCACTTACCTCTTCCCGCTCCATTTGCACATCTGATTCCAGATTTGTACATCTGATTCCAGTGCGTGTCTACTCAGAAGTGAAGGTGTATGGGCTCTCTTAACTTTAAACTTTAGATAAAGTATCACCTATGCTCTGACGCATGCCAGATAAAAGAGTGAGGCTCCAGCCGGGCGTGGTGGCTCATGGCTATCATCCCAGCAATTTGGGAGGCCAAGGGGAGAGGTCTGCCTGAGCCCACAGGCTCAAGACCCACCTGGGCAACTTGGCGAGACCTCGTCTCTACAATAAATTAAAAAATTAGCCGGGCATGGTGGCACGTACCTATAGTTCCAGCTACTTGGAAGACTGAGGCGGAAGGATCGCCGGAGCCCAGCAGGTTGAGGCTGCAGTGGCCGGGAGCAGCCACTGCACTCCAGCCTGGGTGACAGAGTAAGATTCCAACTCAAAAAAAAAAAAAGAGTGAGGATGCCTGCTATCGTGCTACAAACAGCTCAGGACTCAACGTGGGGCTCTGACCTTTCAATTCTAACGTCCTTCACCAATTAAAGCAGAAGACTTTGCCGGGTGCTGTATAAGCTCAACTAAATGTGTGTTTGTTTTAGATTGTCTGTTTACTTGTCCCTGGGAATGAAACACTTCCCCCACTTGGAATGGACCCCGCAGCCCACTGGCCAATGCAAAGCGTGGTCTGGGCAAGGATTCAGAAGCAGACACTCGATTGCTTTCTTCATGTCCTTAATAGCACTTGGCGCAGGGCTGGCACTAAAGTATTACTCTGAACAGTAATTTATAATGGTTTCATTTCCTTCCCATCAGGATAAAAAGCCACAGAGCTGGAGGGCGGTGTCATCAGTCTTGGGAACAAAACAGTCCTCTTGCATTGACTTTCTTGCTTTCACTTTTCGTAATTTAAGGAAGACTTCCAAACAGTTTGCCTCTTGAGATGTCATAGTTTGACATGAAATTTTACGAAGCACTGACTTTAGCGCTCTGAAGATCAGAACCTTAAACAGCTAATGTGAAATCTGTAGAGAATGATCCCTAAGTTATAACCGCCACGTACCATTCTTCCATAAGTCAATTTAGAACAGTGGTAAAGATTTTGCAAGGCAGAAAGTAATTCACATCCTGACACAGCCCATTCCATGACTTATGGGCCTTCACGACAGATCGATTGCATTTTGCCATTGTGGAGGAAAAGTCCATTCCAGCAAAGGGAGGTATGGAGCTGGTTTCTGAACTTATTGGTGTCCCTTGTTTTAAACTGAACTCACGATATGAAATCTACAATCACATCAGGTACAAAGGTGTGAGTTTTAGATAAGGATGACCACAGTATGTCTTTCATCATCCAACCACCCTGAGAAAGTGATTTGATATCTAAAAATAATATCCCCACGTTTCCAGAAATACAGTTATTGGCTAGAAAGTGCCTGTAGAGACAAAAGTAATATAAATGAAAAATAAGAGCCACACACTAACATATACTGGGTTCTACCAAGGAGTTCACCAGGAGGAAGCGTGCTCACCCCAGTAGAAGGAGCCCTAAAATGTAAACATTTGACATTTCCAAAACCTAAGACTTAAAATTCTAGATCATGTAAGTCAAAGCTTTGTAGCAGAATTTCACGTACACGGGCACAACATTTTCTTTTCATGCTCACATTAAAATATAGGAAAATGTCCACGATAAGAAATAGAAGCCAGGTGCAGTGGCTCACACCTGCAACTCCAACACTTTTTGAGGTGGAGGCAGGAGGACTGCCTGAGCCCAGCCGTTCGAGACCAGCCTGGGCAACTTGGTGAGGCCTTGTCTCTACAATAAATCCAAAAATCAGCTGGGCATGGGGGCGCATTCCTGTGGCTCCAGCTACTTGGAAGACTGAGGCGGAAGGATCGCCTGAGCCCAGTCGGTCGAGGCTGTAGTGGCTGCACTCCAGTCTGGGTGACAGAATGAGACTCTGACTCAGAAAGAAAAAGAAAAAGAAATACAAATAGAAGAAACTGTGGGAATGATTATAGGGCTGGCAGAGATGTTCGCACCCACAGGTCAAGTCCCACAGTGTGATCAATGTCCATGATCCAATGGCTAAGGACTGCATGTGACCCAGGGAGGTAGCCATGGCTTCCCTCCCTATACCCTGCCCCTCTGCCTGTCGGCTCAGACTGAGCCCAGGATATCCTCAGTCCTCCAGGTCCACACACCTGCCCAGGTCTTGCTGCATCTCTCTTTTGCCGGCATATCCAATCACTCTCCCTGGGTGGGAGCAGCGACTTGCAGTAGCAGCTTGTACTGTTCCCTCTGCCTGGAACTGGCTTCCCCCTATCTGCTCACCTTTCCAGCGCACCAGGCTTAGCCATCATCCATCTCGTTCACACCTTTCCAGAGCAAGCACCCGGGCCCATCCTTGCCCACCTCCATGGCCCTGGGTCCCAGCTTATAACTCAGTAAATACTAGTGGACAACTGGCCCATGCAGATGAGTGACACACAGTTGGGTGGAAGGAAAGTGTGTGAGGAATCAAATAATGAGACCCTCGCAACAACTTAACCTGTAAAACATCTAGAAAAAGGAAGTCCAGGTGAATCTACAATCAACAGGCACTCAAAGTTGAAGAGGCACACCTAGATCACTCTAACCTGTCAACACCATCAGGAAAGGGCTAATGACACCGAAGTGAAGGGACACTGGGTGTTTTTTTTTAAAGTCACAAGCCATGACCAGGGAACTCCGTTTTCGTTTGTTTAAAGGGCTCTTTCTAGGCATTCATGGAAAAGGCAGAAGCAGTGAAGTCACGTAGCCTACTCATTTCTTTCTATAGCTTGGATACATCTGTCTTCAACCTGCGCTCCTGGCTGCTGGGTTTATAAAGGTCCTCAAGGTGCAGCCACCTTACCCAGCCAGGCTCCCGCCAAGAGGTCCCTCACAGGGGTGGAGTCCATGCAGGAGGCCAGAAGGGCTTTGCAGTGTGACTGGGGACAACTACCGGTCAGTCACTCGGGATTGAGCACAGAGAATGAGGAAGGTGAAGGAAACAGCCAGAGCACAACCAGCCACGAGAGAACCAAGTCAAACCGGTACAGTCATCCAGCAGGCCAGAGTGGCTGGAGACCAGGGTGCAGCAGTCATAGGAGAAGTCCCAAAGGCAAGAGGTGGCAGATGAGAAGGACTGTGCAGGCTGCACCAGGAAACTGGGCCTTTATTCTGCTGGAAGTGGAGAGTAACTTCTGCCACGTGCCAGTCTGAGCTGTCTCTTCTGCTGTCTCTGAGTGTGAGGAATGACAGAAAGAAAGGAGTCAGGCTTTGGGACACCTGGCTTCAGTCCGGCCTCGGCCGCTCTGGAAGCACAGTCCGGAGGGCTGCGTGACCTGCCCTCACATTCGGCGGGACATGAAGCAATTTTTAAAGGTGGCTCCCATTTCATAAGGGACACTATAATGCTCCAATTTCACCCTGTTTTAGATCCTATATAGCATTCTTCTAAAAAATTCCATTTCCTTAGTGTGTCGAACAAAGCGCTTCTTACATCGGGAAAGCGGACGGGCACTCTCTTCCATAAAGGGTGGGATGCTTGACTTCTGTTCCTCAGCACGTGAGGCCACGGAGAATGCCAGCAACCGGGCCGCATGTCTTCCGACGAGCAAGTGTCTTCGCGTGAACTGCTCACCATGAAGAATGAATGTAAGCACGGTAGTGATGGGAGGATGTCCAGCTTCAATTTGGGTGGGGAGGCAGATTCTTTTTTTTAACCCCACCTTGAGAAAACTCAGTTGGCGAATTCCTACTTTTCAAGAAAAACCTGCTAAACCGTAACCTCCGCTAGCCTAAGGGACAAAGATGTTTTTGAAACGTTATTACTAACCAACTATGATAGAGTAGAAAGCTGAGTAAGGATGTGTGTTTAACACCATCTTCTGCATTTCTTACCTAATGCCTTGCTATTATCCAAGATGCCCGTGAAATGTGTACTTCTTGAAAAGCTCCTATGTGAAAAACACCATGGAGATGTCATAAAATTTAAAAACCACTATATTTAGCAAAATCCACAATCCCAAGAGCTCACACTGTACAGAGGAACCTACCAGCATCTCCATATCATTGAAATGTCCTTTTGCCTAAGCGGCACTCATATTATGAACACCTAGCCACTTACTTTAAAAAAGAAACTGTCCACATACTGCTGAAATATCATTCAAAAGAGGGAATATAAGTAAAGTGGAACAACCAGAGCTCACAGCAGCCTTGATCTCCAGAGCTTAAGCAATCCCTCTACCTCAGTTTCCCTAGTAGCTGGGACTACAGGTATGCACCATCATGCCAGTTTATTTTTAATTTTTTTTTTTTGTAGTGACAGGATCTCACTCTGCTGCCCAGGCTAGTCTCAAGCTCCTGGACTCAAGCAATCCTCCCACCTTGGCCTTCCAAAGTCCTGGGATTATAGAACATGAGCCACCACACCTGGCCAACGTAACTTCTGAATCCTAAACTCTGCATAAGTGGAAATTTTAGCCATTTGCACCACATCTCAAGTGCTATTGCCTTTATGCTTTTATTTTATTTTTGAGTGGGAGTCTCACTCTGTCACTCAGGATGGAGTACAGTGGCACACTCACGGCCCAGGCTGGAATACAGTGGGATGCTCACAGCCACTGCAGCCTCGACCTGCTGGACTCAGGTGTGCTCACAGCCAGCGCAGCCTTGACCTGCTGGGCTCCAGTGATCCCTCTGCCTCAGCCTTCCAAGTAGCTGGAACTACAGGCACGCACCACCACGCCCAGCTAATTTTCTGATTTATTGTAGAGATGAGGTCTCGCCACGTCATCCAGGCTGATCTCAATCCCGTGGGCTCAGGCAATCCACTCACTTCGGCCTCCCCAAGTGCTGGAATTATAGGCATGAGCCACCATGCCTGGCCACTTTTATGCTTTTAAATGAACTCTTCTAGATCAAGCTCTTGTAGACAGCAGATGTTCTCTTCTACCTGTCTGCTCCTCCCTAGAACAGCTGGTGCAGAGCTGTGCCAAGCGGCTTGCAGACTCAGCATGAAAATGGACTCCCACTCGCTTCCATGTATTCTCAGCAGTTTGGCCACATTTCTCATAAGACTTCTGGACCTCCCATATCAAAGTCTCATCAGAAATCTGTTGCCACTGCTCTTCACCTGCTCGCTCAGCACTTTTGATCTCTGCTGTGCCCCCTAGATGCCCCAAACCTTGGCACGTGGTAGCCCACCAGACCACCTCCACCCTCAACTCTCCTCCCCACAATCGCTCCATCTACATCCCCCAAATGACACACATAGAGACCTGGCTCTGACGTCCTGTCATCCACCTATTACATAAAATGGAGATAGAGTAAGATGTTCAGCGGGCGTGTCCACCTTTTATCTCCTACGTGGCCACTGCCCTCCAGCAGGTGTCTGGATTAAGACACCTCCATCCAAAAGTGGCAAGTCACAGGCCCGTCTCAGCTTCTACCCCATGCCATCCATTCTTTTACTCACACATGTAACTTGGTTGTTAGAGAACTTATGAACCGGGCTTGGAGCTGACACCAAGCTATCAAGAACACCTATTATGTGGAATGAGGGAATCGTGAGTTCCAGAAATGACATTTGCTGGCTGAATGTGACATGCTGGACAAAAAGCAGGCATGTCGGGCAGTGAGGGAGAAACACAGCTCCCAGGTGTGTGGGGGCTGAAACCTTCTAAACTCATGAGATGAGTTCCTAGGAGGATATGGTGGCCAGAGGAGCGTCTATGATCTCAGGAGACATGAGTATCACTAGCGCCTGTGTGTGGACATTAAGACAGTCTCATAACACAGTGTGTTAGCTAGCAGGACACAGCTCGGTAGGGGAGGACACAGGTTCTGCGTGACCTCCTCTTATACAAAACCCGGCTCCTCCTTTCCTAGCTGCGGGAACACGGGCGAGCGGCTGTGTCACCTTTTCGAGTCTCGTTGACCTCACTGGTAAGATGGTGGTGAAGCAGATACCTACACTCTGGCTGGTGTGAAAGTGAAACAAGTAAGTTCTGGAAAGCCATGAGCAATGGTGACAGGCACAGAAAGGAGGCACTCAAGGAATGATTTCGCACGCTACTAGCACCCACCATGCACCCGGCACCAAACACAGGCCAGTCCCCATCACGTAATTCACACAACCAGCTCATTTCATTTCACCTTCATATTATTACTTTTTTAATTATTGTTATATTTTTTTGAGTTGGAGTCTCACTCTGTCACCCAGACTGGAGTGCAGTGGCCGCTCCCGGCCACCGCAGCCTCGACCCGCTGGGCTCCAGCGATCCTTCCACCTCAGCCTTCCGAGTAGCTGGAAATACAGGCGCGCGCTACCACGCCTGGCTCATTTTTTATTTATTCTGGAGATGAGGTCTCGTCAAGTTGCCCAGGAGGGTCTCGAAACCGCGGGCTCAGGCAATCCACTCACCTTGGCCTCCCAAAGTGCTGGGATTACAGGCTGAGTCACCAAGCCCAGCCTATTTTTTGTAATTTTTAATTTTGAATATGTGGGATACAATTCAGTTAGGTATGCAAATGTTCATTATTCAGGTATCCTCATTTTTTTTTTAATAGAGATGGGGTCTTGCCATGTTGCCCAGGCTGGTCTTGGACTCAAGCGATTCTCCTACCTTGGCCTCCTGAACTGATGAGATTACAGGCCTGAACACCAATGTTTCACCTTCATTTTAGTAATGAAGAAATGAGAGTCCAAGAAGATTCAATAATTTACCCCAGAACAAAGAACTGCAAGTCAACAGGAAATCTAAGGGACTCCAAGGCCCGAGCTCTGTTCCCCCTGCTGCACTAGAAGGCTCTGGAAGCTTCCCCCACTGCCAAATTCTGGCCAGGACACTTCAGGAGAGAGAAAAACCCGGTGGCATCTAGTCAGTGAAGAGCATGAACACGGTCCACGGTAGCAGGAGGTCTGGGAGGGGCTTGTGGGGACACAGGCTCGACCTGGCACTTTCACAGCTTGAATGGGGGAAGAAGGTGAATGTCAAGAACTCACAAAAAGACAGATTTCACTTCAGATTAAGGAAGGACTTTTCCATCCACGCTACTATCCCGAGGGTGGGTGGAATAAGGTGCTTGGGGAGAGAGTAAGTTCCAGGCTAGCAGGGATATTCAAGCATCGGGAAATAAGCACTTCTCAGAGGAAGACCAGCTTGGATGTTGGACTTGAACACCCTGATCCAAGCTAGGAGTCACCTACTAGATGGTTGGTTTCGAATCAGCAAGCATCTGAGAAAAAAAACTTTCTATGGAAAGAACAAGCGACAAAGTCTGAAATCTCAAACACAATAAAACAAGTCACAAGTGTTATCTACGTCATATTCCCATGATGGCAAAGGGTAATTCACTAGAGAAAACGGAAAGAACCTACACAACTCAGGAGTTCATGTGCCAAAGAAAACAAGAAGTATCTGGCAGCTGTGCTCAGTCCATGGCATGAATCAGGGACAAAGACTTTCAGGTCTCCCCTATCAAATCCCATGTTAATTCATACTTATAGTAAAACCTTTTGCTGAGCCCCTTAATGACTCACATTCAGTTTCAATAAATCTGCCCTGAAGTCCGTGAGCAGTGGCCACCTGGTATAAACACAACATCAAAAGGAAGAAGAATGAAGTGACACTAAGAACCAAAGTTATAGCCGGGCTCAGTGGCTCAGCCTGTAATCCCGCACCCTTGGGAGGCTGAGGTGAGTGGATTGCCTGAGCCCGCGGGTTCGAGACCCGCCTGGACAGTGAGACCTCATCTCTACAATAAATTAAAAAAATCAGCCAGGCATGGAAACGCATGCCTGTAATTCCGGCTACTCGCAAGGCTGAGGCGGAAGGATCGCCGGAGTCCAGCAGGTCGAGGTCCAGAAGTGGCCACTGCACTCCAGTCTGGGTGACAGAGTGAGACTCCAACTTAACCAATCAATCAATAAGGTCCATTAGAACAGGCCCTCATTCAATATGACCGGTGTCCTTATATGAAGGAAACTTGAACACATAGAGAAGACCCTGTGAGACACAGGGAGAAGGTGACTGTTGGGAAGCCGAGAGAGGCCTCGGAAGGAACCAACCCTGCTGACACCTTGATCCCAGGCTTCCATGCCTCTAGAACTGTGAGAAAAATCAACGTGTGTTGTTTAAGCCAGCGCATGGTGCTTTGTTTTTTGTTCTGGTCCTAGCTGACTAACATTCTCAGCGGGAGCTCTTGCTCTCAGTGGCTGCAGCATCTCCCGTTGACCTTTCACTTTTCTGAGATGCATCTGAAGTCACTGAAGTTCCAAGATCCAAGTGCTTTTTATTTTGTTTTGTGAGGAGGTCTCGCCAAGTTGCCCAAGCTGGTCTCGAACCCCTTGGGCTCAGGCAATCCTCTCGCCTCAGCCTCCCAAAGTGCTGGGATTGCAGGTGTGAGTCACCACACCTGGCTCCAAGTGTTATTTTTAACCCCCACCTCCCCTGCTCTGCAGCATCCCAGCCCGTTCAGTGCCCACTGACCACTTCCAAAAACTTTCTCCAAAATCAATAACTCATATTAGTTACATTTGCTCCAGCCATTTTTCTACCTCCCCCCAAAAACTATAGAATTATGAAATAAAACCTGAATGGACAGAAAGGCAATATGATGTGAATTAGGCTTTCTCAGAGGCCAAATCTCCCGCACACTGGAAGGTATTTTCTAGGACTGGATTGCAAGCTGTAGGAGGACCTTATCTACCTGTCCCATGCTGTATCCACGGCACCTGGAATAGTGGCTGGCAAGCAAATGGAGTCAATAAAGATTTGAAGTCAAGTATCCCTGGCTTTGGGCTGGACACTATAACTCACACCTGTAATCCCAACACTTTAGGAGACCAAGGTGGGAGGGCCACTTGAGCCCAGGAATTCGAGACTAGTCTGGGCAACTTGGCAAGACCTCATCTCTATAAAAAATTTAAAAATTAGCCTATAGTCCCAGCTGTTCGGAAAGCTGAGGCAGAAGGATCGACTGAGCCCAGAACGTCGAAGCTGCGGTGAGCCCTGATCTTGTCACTGCACTCTAGCCTGGGCAACACAGTGAGACCCCAACTGAAAAAAAAATTTTTTTTAAAGTTAGAATCCCTAGCTTTCATTAGCAAAAGTAAACTGGATCCTCTCATAGCAAATTATCAAGTAAAAGGGAATATAAATATACCATTCAGCCATATCCACATAATTGTCATTCCTGAACTACAAATTTCACTCTCAGTTTCCTCATAGCCAAGGTAACAATGGAAACCAAGCCTTTGCTTATACTGATTTCTGGGGGGTGGGGGGGAATCATTTCTCTAAACATTTACAAAACGGACACTGAGGAAAAAAACAATGCTCCCAGGTGCACTCATACAAAAATGCAATATTCAAGTTCACAGGGCCTTCTCATGAAAGCAGTATCCTTTAATGAAAGCAGGGGGCATATATGCAATGCTAAACTTCAACCCAGTAAGACCTATTCTGTGAGAGGCTTTGCATATAGGGGCCCAATGGTAACAAAATGACAATCTCAATTGTGTTTGTCTTTAAGGAGAGCTATTCTCACATAATACAACACACTGGCATGCTACAGTCTGAGGTGTAGCACCGAATTTCATATGATGTCATCAAACCTCCATGATGGTCCCCAATAATTTTTCCCTCCTGACCCCACAGTCCCATGAAGTCACCTCCCACACAGAATAACTCTGATGAGTGGCCTACAGGATACTGCAGAAATGACAGCATGTGACTTCTCAGATTAGGTGATTAAAAAAAAATTATAGCTTTTACCTGGCCTCTGGAATCATGTGTTCTCGGAAAGCCAGCAGCCATGTAATACAGACGACATTCCAGAGGAGTCTTTCTGCTAAAAACAACACTAACCTGGGAGGCATTGAGTGAGGTAACTTGGAAGCCAGTGCACCAGCCCCATTCATGCCCTCTGACGACAGTGGCCTTGGCCAATGTGATGACTGCAGCCTCGTGAGACCATCAGCCAGTCACCTGGCAAAGCCACTCCGGGAACCCTGGCCCCCAGAAACTGTGTGAGATAATAAATGTTCACTGTCTGAGCCACTTGGAACAACATATAACTAAAACTTAACTGGAATTGGTGTGCTGGGAAAAAAAAAAAAACCAAGCAAAAAAAAAAAACAACAAAAAAAACAAACTAAAATGGCTAAGTGCAGTGGCTCACATCTGTAATTCCAGCACTTTGGGAGGCCAACGTGGGAGGACTGCTTGAGCTCAGAAGAGTTCAAGGTTACAGTGAGCTATGATAGACTACTGCACGCCAGCCTGCAAGACAGAGTGACACTCTGTATCTTAAAAATAAAAAACTCTGTATCTTAAAAATTTTTAAGACACTCTGTATCTTAAAAATAAAAAAACAAAATGTGCAGGTGGCTTTGGAATCTGGCCGTGGGCAGAAGTTGGAAGGACTTTTTTTTTTTTTAATTTTGATTACAAAGATGTGGGGTACATTTCAGGGTTAGATACACAAACATTGATCATGCAGGTCCCCTTGTGGATGATTCATTTTCCCCCTCCCTCCCCTAGCAGTTTCCCTCAACTGCCAATCCCACCCCCCTCCCCTGCCATAAAGAAGGACAAATATATGGAAAGACTTTTAAGAAGAGTTTCAGCAAAACCTTGAAGAGACCCGGAAAAGCTTAGTAGTCTTAGTAAAAGACCCGGAAAAGGGACCCGGAAAAGCTCCTGATGGCCTTTCAGAAGGTTGTAATGGTTGGTATAAGAAGAGGAAACTTTTACTGGAAATTAAAAAAGGAGAACCTTGTTATTTTGTGACAGCAAGTTTAGCAACACTGTTGCCTGCTATAATATGAGAGGGGGAAAATGAATCTAATGAAGCGGCTGCTTTACTTGAGGAGAATTCCAGAGCTGAAAGTGTCAACTATGAAATCTTCTGTTAAGAACTCAGGAAAAAGCCAGGTGTGGTGGCTCACGCCTATCAGCCCAGCATTTTGGGAGGCCAAGGTGAGGGGCTTGCCTGAGCCCAGCCTGGGTAACGTGGCAAGATCTTGTCTCTACAATAAGGGATCTAGGTTGTGTGCTCCTTGTGAGAATTTAATGCCCGATGATTCCCACTGTGAGAGGCTGAGGCAACGATGCTATGTATTTTATTACATATTACAATGTAATAATAGAAATAAAGTACACAATAAATGTAATGTGTTTGAATCATCCCAAAACTACCTCTCCCTCACTACCCACATCCCCGTGGTGGAAAAATTCTCTTCCATGAAACCGGTTCCTGATGCCAAAAAGGTTGGGGACCACTGAATTAAAGCGAATCCCAGTAAGATTCAAAGGGTACCTACAAAGAACTATAATTAAATAAGTAATAAGTATAATTAAAAGAGATATGCCAGCCGGGTGCAGTGGCTCACACCTGTAATCCCAGCACTTTGGGAGGACAAGATGGGAGGATCATTTGAGGCCAGGAGTTCAAGACCAGCTTGGGTAACACATTGAGACCTCTTCCCTACAATTAAAATAATAACAATAATTCCAGCAGAATCTCCTCAGCTTGGACTGAAAGACACAGAGGCAATATGCAATAAAATTCTACTGGCAGGAAGCAGCCAGAAATCTACTTAGCCGGAAACATGGGTTGACGTTCACGGAAACAGAAGGACGAATGTGTGACATAATAAATGCTTATTAAGATACTAAATTTGGAGGTTATTGTTCACACAGCATTAGATAATGAATATATTAATATATTCTCCCCCTAAAACACAGAGTAAAGATTCAAGATTATGCCTCTAACTGGACTCAAAAATGCTTTTCTGATGAGCAAAGAGTAAAGAAAAGCCAAATAAGCCAACTTAACAGCTCCAGTAATTCTTCAAATATATCAGGCAACAACATTTTAAATGGTTAAAAATCAGGGACTCAAAAGTTTTTCCGAAACATTTTTAGAAAGTAAAGCTTTGTTTTGCTACGTGAATAACATACTCAAATAGCTTAAAACCATATCAGGAAATATCCCATAAACACAGCCCTCTCTTTCACCCTGATCCTCACCCTGCCAAGGGTCTCCAGCCCCACCACATTCCCATCGCCACCCCACATGGAAACACTATTGCTAGTTTCTCAGGAATTCCTCCCAAGTTCTGAAGACATGAGCAAATGTGAAAAGTTCATCTTATTTTCTCCCTTCTGAAAAAAAAAAAAAAAGGTAGTATATTTTACACACTATTCTGCATCTCAGGAATCTTTGTTTGTCTCTGAGTCCTGGTCTCATTCTGTCTACCCAGGCTGGAGTGCAGTGGCATGATCACAGCTCACAGCCTCGACCTCTTGTGCTCAAGTGATCTTTCCATCTCAGTCTTCCGAGTAGCTGGGGATACAGATGCACCACCATGCCTGTTCATTTTTTTAAAAATTTTGTAGAGATGGCTGGCGCAGTGGCTCAAGCCTGTAATGCCAGCACTTTGGGAGGCCGAGGCAAGAGGCTTGCCTGGGCTCAGGGGTTGAAGACCAGCCTGGGCAACCTGGTGAGATCTCGTCTCTACAATAAATCAAAACATTAGCTGGGCATGGTTGCGCACGCCTGTAATTCCAGTTACTTGGAAGGCTGAGGAGGAAGGATCGCCTGAGCCCAGCAGGTCGAGGTTGCGGTGGCCGGGAGTGTGCCACTGCACTCCAGCCTGGGTGGACAGAGTGAGACTCCAACTCTAAATAAATAAATAAATAAAATTTTTGTGGAGGTGACATTTCACTATGCTGCCTAAGTTGCTCCCAAACTCCTGGGTGACTCAAGCAATCCTCCCACCTCAGCCTCCTAAAGTACTGAGATTATAGACATGAGACACCACACCCAGCCTCAGGAAATTATAAATTACCGGGCAAGTGGTCCACACAAGGCTCTATTTATTCTCCGACAAAGATCTGGATAATGCATGGTCTGCATAGCCCAATTTTGCTAGAGTCAAATGTTTTAAAGCAGCAGTTCCCAATCTTTTTGGCATCAGGGACTGGTTTCATGGAAGACAATTTTTCCACAGATGTGGAGGGAGGGGTGGTTTTGGGATGATTCAACCAACCAGCACGTTACATTTACTGTGCACTTTATTTCTATTATTATTACATTGTGACATATAATAAATTATATAGCATCACCACCTCAGATCCTTACAAGAAGCAGACAACCTAAATCCCTTACATTTACAGTTCACAATAGGGTTCACACGCTTATCCTAAGAATCTTTTTTTTTTTTTCCATTTTTCATTTTAAATATGTGGGGTACAATTCAGAGTCAGGTATACAAATGTTCATTACGCAGGCACCCTTGTGGATGAGGTGTGCCCCATCCACACAGATTCCCACTACTAACAATCCCACTCTCCCTGCCATTTTCTACGGGAATTTAATGCCAACACTGATCTGACAGGAAGCAGAGCTCAGGCAGTAATGCGAGCGATGGGGAGTGCCTGCAAATACCGATGAAGCTCTGCTGTCTCGTCCACTGCTCACCTCCTCCCGTGTGGCCCAGTTCCTTACAGGCCACAGATGGGTACCCTTCTGTGGCCCGGGGCTTGGGGACCCCTGTTTTAAAGGATTAAAAATCAACATAAAGTATGTATGAAATTCAACTCAAATTTCATTATCCATAAGCAAACTCTACTCACACCAAGAAGTACAACCTCACAATAGCGGTCTAAAAAAAAAAAAAAGGCAAAACCCCAAAAAATCATTAGCAGGAATCCAGATCATCCCACAGCCAAAGAACCAGCTGCAAAATCTGTTACAAATTGTCCAATCTGGCCTAACACAAATGATTAACAAATACACTTGTCTCTATCCAGCCCTGAGCATTAGGTTCCTGAAAAAGACTCTCTTAGGAGACACTTCAGTTAATTCGTGTAAAATAAACAACTCTTTCAATGGGGGAGAAAAGTGGTTGTAAAGATTTGGTTTGGAAGAAAGCTATGAAAGTTGTTTTACTTTGCTTAAAATGAAGACAAGTCAGCACACTAAAGTATCAATGACACTTTACATATCTTATCAGCAATGGGATTTCTATTTCATTGACCTAATTTCTCTAGTTCACATTTTTGCGTTTACAAATGTCAAAGTCCAAAAGTGTGATGCTGCCTCAGATCTCCCATCCTGATCTTGGTGTTATTTGCTTGGCCTCAGTGCCCATCACCCCACGCACTCACCTCCCGCTAGCTCTTCCGACCTCCTCCAGACTGCAAGCAACAGGGATGAATCTTTCCAAAGCACGCTTTTACAGTTGAGGCCCAGAAGTTCGAGAACAGCTTGAGTAGCACATTGAGACCTCATCCCTACAATTAAAATAATAATAGCCGGGCTCGGTGGCTCAGCCTGTAATCCGGCGCTTTGGGAGGCTGAGGTGAGTGGATTGCCTGAGCCCACGGGTTCGAGACCCGCCTGGGCAGCGAGACCTCATCACTACAATAAATCAAAAAATTAGCCGGGCGTGGTAGCACGTGCCTGTAATTTCGGCTACTCAGAAGGCTGAGGCGGAAGGATCGCCGGAGCCCAGCAGGTCAAGGCTGCAGTGGCTGGCAGCGGCCACTGCACTCCAGTCTGGGCAACAGAGTGAGACTCCAACTCAAAATAATAATAATAATAATAATTCCACCAGAATCTCCTCAGCTTGGACTGAAAGACACAGAGGCAATATGCAATAAAATTCTACTGGCAAGAAGCAGCCAGAAATCTACTTAACTGGAAACCCTTTCACTTCCGGGAAAGGCTCCCACTGGCCAGAGGACCACGTCACACTGCCACCTGGCACAAAGTCGTCCACCCTGGCCCCATCCTTCGTGGCCATGCACACCTCCCACTGTGTCACACCTGTGCCCCTCACTCCTTGACCCCTGCATCCCACTGACATGAGTTCCTCACTTGCTTTTTAAAATTTTTTTATTTCATTTTTTGATTTCCATTGTAGAGATGAGGTCTCGCCAAGTTGCCCGGGCTGGTCTCGAATCCATGGGCTCAAGCAATCCGCTCACCTTGGCCTCCCAAAGTGCTGGGATGACAGGTTGAGCCACCGAATCCCACCTTTTATATTTTTATTATTATTATTTTTTTGAGTCAAGGTCCCACTCTGTTTCCCAGGCTAGAATGCAGTGGCATGATCATGGCCCTCTGCAGCCTCAACCTCCTGGGCTCAGGCAACCTTTCTGCCTCAGCCTCCCAAACAGGTGGGAGTGCAGGTGTGCACCACCATGCCCAGCTGATTTATTTATTTATTTTTGTAGAGACAAGGTCTTGCTACATTGCCTAGGCTGGTGTTGAACTTCTGGGCTCAAGAGATAGATCCTCCTACCTCGGCCTCCCAAAGTGCTGGGATTACAGGCATGAGCCACTGTGCCCAGCCCTAAATTCTTCCCTTCCAACTGTTCGCTGTTATGGGCTTGATTGTGTCATTGGTGTCGTCCCCACCCACTTCCCCCCAGACCCTCTTGCCCAAATTCCTATGTTAAAGTCTTAACCCTCAATACCTCAGAATGGAGACCGGAACTTTAAAGATATGATTAAGCTGGCTAGGCACAGTGGCTCAGCCTGTAATCCTAGCACTTTGCAAGGCCGAGGTGAAAGGACTGCCTGAGCCTGGGGGTTCGAGACCAGCCTGGGCAACTTGGTGGGACCTCATCTCTACAAGAAATCAAAAAAATAAGCCGGGGATTCTGGTGCACGCCTATAATTCCAGCTCCTTGGAAGGCTGAGGTGGCCGTGAGCCTGCCACTGCACTCCAGCCCAGGTAAGTGAGACTACAACTCAAAAAGAAAAAAAAGAAGTGATTAGGCAGCTAAAATGAGACTACTAGGGTGGCCCCTGATCCAATGAGACTGGTGTCCTCATAAGAGGAAACGTGGACACACAATGAGACACCATGCACTCTGTGTTGGAAGAATGGATAAACAAAATGTGGTTTACGCATACAATGGAATATTATCCTCCACAGCATCTTTGTGTTTGTGCACAAAGAAAAGACCACATGAGAACACAGCGAAAACATAGCCATCTGCACGTCAAGGACAGGGGCTTCAAGGGAGACCATGCCTGCCAGCACCTTGATCTGGCACTTCCAGCCTCCAGCTCTGAGAAAAACTGATTTACGTTGTTTAAGTCATGTAGTGTGTGGCATTCTGCTGTGGGAGCCGGCAAACACCAATGTACCCTCCCTCTCCTTCTGTCTAAAATGCTGAATCTCACCCAATTTTCCAACTGCTTTATTAAGATATAATTCATATGCGATTCACCTATTTAAAGTGTACAATTCGGCCGGGTGTGGTGGCTCACACCTATAATCCTAGCACTTTGGGAGACCGAGGTAAGAGGATTGCCTGAGCCCACAGGTTCGAGACCAGCCTGGGCAACTTGGTGAGACCTCATCTCTACAATAAATGAATGAATGAATGAATGAAACTAGCCAGGCCTGGTAGTGCATGCCTGTAGTTCCAGCTTCTTGGAAGGCTGAGGCAGAAGGATCGCCGGAGCCCAGCAGGTCGAGGCTGCGGTGGCCAGGAGCAGCCACTGAACTCCAGTCTGGGTGACAGAGTGAGACTCCAACTCAAAAAAAAAAAAACAAACAAAAAAAACTACTTTGAGCAGTGAAAAAACATCTCAATGGGTGCATTGTATCAAACGGACAGTACTTTGAGTGTGACTGAAGTTTAAACATGTAAGAATACGTAAATTTTTATAAATAAATTCCAGAGGTTTTTTTGGGTTCTCCCTCAGAGCACTAACTGAACCTTCCTGATCAGTTAATAAACCTTTACTGACTCTTAATATAGTAAGGCACCATGTCAGATCTAATTTTCAGTTAACAAAACAGGTGTCTACTCTTATAAATCTTAATCTATGTAGAATTTAAGTTCCTACTAAAAACATGTATGCTTTTTGACTCACTAAGAGAAGCTGATAGTAAAGGACATTTAAAAAGAAAGACTTGCCAGGCTTGGTGGCTCAGCCTGTAATCCCGCGCTTTGGGAGGCCGAAGTGAGTGGATTGCCTGAGCCCGCAGGTTCGAGACCTGCCTGGGCAGCAAGACCTCATCTCTACAATAAATCAAAAAAATCAGCCGGGCGTGGTAGCGCATGCCTGTAATTCCAGCTACTCGGAAGGCTGAGGCAGAAGGATTGCCGGAGCCCAGCAGGTCGAGGCTGCGGTGGCCGGGAGCGGCCACTGCACTCCAGTCTGGGCGACAGAGTGAGACTCCAACTCAAAAAAAAAACAAAAACAAAAACAAAAACAAAAAAAAAAGAAAGACTTGCTGGGCTTGGTGGCTCAGCCTGTAATCCCGCGCTTTGGGAGGCCGAGGTGAGTGAATTGCCTGAGCCCGCGGGTTAAACACCCGCCTGGGCAACTTGGCGAGACCTCATCTCTACAATAATTCAAAAATTAGCCAGGCATGGTGGCACACGCCTGTAGTTCCAGCTATTTGGAAGGCTGAGGCAGAAGGATCGCCGGAGCCCAGCAGGTCGAGGCTGCAGTGGCCGGGAGTGGCCACTGCATTCCAGTCTGGGTGACAGAGTGAGACTCCGACTCAAAATAAATAAATTAATTAAATTAAAAAGAAAGACTTTAGCCAGGTGTGGTGGTTCACACCTGTGATCCCAGCACTTTGGGAGGCAGAGGCGAGGACTGCCTGAGCCCAGGTGTTTGAGCCCAGGGCTGCAGTGGCTGTGAGTGTGCCACTGCACGGAAGGAAAGAAGGAAGGAAGGAAGGAAGGAAGATTTTGATGAATAAAAATGCTTCCCATGGCCTTATTTATAATAAACATTAGGAATAGCCAAAAAGTGCAAAATTGTGTACGAAATAATTAAGTGAACACCCACACAACGGAATGCTTTGTAATCATATATAATGTTTACTAAAGCTTTTCTTTAAAAAGGAAATGCTGATCTTATAAGTTTAAAAGGTGGTGTAAACAGTGGATAATCTGGACTATCTCAAAAAGTATAAAAGAATATTTATTAGGAAAGAAAACTAGAATAAAAAGATTTCAGGTTGCAGGTTTAGTCCTGGATTACAATCAATTTCTGTGCCACTCTTTTCTAAAATGAAAGAAATGCATTATTTCACTCTAAAATATAAAAAATAGACCTGTCAAATGCAACCAGAGATGATAACATTAAGTAGCTATACCAACGATAAGGATGGTTTCATGGGGGGAAATAGGTGATTTCAATTCTATGCAAAAGACATTTGTTACGGAGAAACTGCCTGGAAAAGTCATAAAGTTCAACACAGAGTCAGCCAACTCTAAATCTTTTCTATAATAATTAAGTTAAGTGTTCTGAGGCAGGGACAAGAGTTCAGACTGTACCACACAGGTTCAGAGGCAAGATGGGGAAAACAGAAATAAACCAAGTTTGTGGATCAGTATCAGGACAGGAGAAGACAGGAGAGATGGGGGGATTTGTTGTTCTGACAGAGTCAATTCCAGCATCCAAATGTCCAAACGCATTCAAGCGTCCTTTTGTGCAAATAACAATAAGTTCCCTGTTTTAAAAAAATGGGTAGTGGCTGGGCGCCATGGTTCAAGCCTGTAATCCCAGCACTTTGGGAGGCTGAGGTGAGAGAATTGCCTGAGCTTAGGGGTTCGAGACCAGCCTGGGCAACTTGACAGGACCTCGTCTCTACAATACATCAAAAAGTAAGCCGGGCATGGTCATACCTGTAATTCCAGTTACTTGGAAGGCTGAGGTAGAAGGATGTCCTGAGCCCAGCAGGTCGAGGCTGCGGTGGCCCTGAGTGTGCCACTGCACTCCAGCCTGGGCAACAGAGTGAGACTCCAACTCAAAAAAAAAAAATGGGTAGTGTTCCAAAATTTCATTTGGAGCTAGCTGCCTGAAACTTGGAATGCATTTTATCCCAAATACAAATGAGCTTCCAAAGCCAGTCCACAAACGTCTCTTAACTCACATGCAGCTGAGATACTGTAAGTTTTCCACTCATTACAAGCATCAGAGAACGATGTTATGGTAAGATTTGATCACGCAGTAGCTTTAAAAGACCCAGACAACTGTTTCTTTCTGGAGTTCTGATATGCTTAGGTCTTTGCCTGCTCACATTTCTCTGACAAGGGACCCCCCCCCCACTTTCCAATTCTATCTTTCCCACCCCCAATAAAGCGTTTATCTTAAAAGCTTGAGAGGCTGCTCTGTGGAACTGCTGCTTTCTCTTCCTGGCAGGGTTTGGGGGGGTGGTGGGTGTCAGGGAAAAGAACAGCTGTCCCAAAGCAGTCCGCAGGCCTCTGTGCTCACTCTATCAGTTACAAAATGAGGGTTTTCTTTTGTCTCTTGCTTGCTCACTTACACCTGATGGTTAAAACAAACACACAACACCCCTCACACCTTATTTATAGCAATCAAGTATGGTTACACATCTCAGCCTGCGGGGATATGACTTTAGTAAGCCAGTACAGGAATAAAGCACATTTGCCTTGTCTCACTTATCTGGCTCTGCTCTCTATGGCAATAGTGTTTTCTTCTTGTTTTTTTCAGTAAATTACCTATGAGGTGGTTCATCTCACGAATATATAGCTTCTCACCCTTCCAGACCAAAAAGGTTTCTAGGGAATAAGGATGTCTACCAGAAATAATCCAACTGTCACTGCTCAGTTCCAACCAACAAGCTTCAGTTCATCCAACATTGTGAAAACCAAAAACCTCAGAGGGTAGATGTCAGAGCTAAAGCTTTTACCAGAACTCTGAAACCTGAGTAAAATACTCCTCAGGTTGCCCTGTGAGGTGGGTTTCAAGTACTAGGTCACAGACCCTGGCACTCTCCCAGGGGCCACCTTCACTGTCCCCATCCTTTAATGCCACATTCCTTTTAATACAGAGGGTGCCAAAAAAAAAAAAAACATACACATATTAAGAAAGGAAAAAACTGTTATTAAAATTGGAATGATCAGTCTATACCAACAACAAAGGATGAATACAAGTCACATTTGAGTTCTGCAGTTACAAGAGGTACTCAAAGTGCTTACCATCAGCTGGGCACTCATGCCTAATCCCAGCACTCTGGGAAGCAGAGGTGAGAGAACTGCCTGAGCCCGTGGGCTTGAGACCAACCCTGGCCACTTGACAAGACCTCACCTCTACAATAAATCAAAAAAATTAGCCAGGTGTGGTGGCACGTGCCTATGGTTCCAGTTTTTGGAAGACTGAGGTGGAAGAATCATCTGAGTCCAGCAGGTAGAGGCTGCAGTGGCTGTGAGCGTGCTACCATAATCCAGTATGGGCAACAGAGTGAGACTCTGACTCAAAAAAAAAATAGTTACCATCAGCATCCAGACACTTCTGATTACGGTGAACTAAAATATATAGATAACATCTCTTAAATGTGTACACATATTTTTGGCACCCCCGGTCTTTCTAACCTCATACCTCACCCAGTTTTAAAAGGTCAATCTAGGCCAGGTGCAGTGGCTCACGCCTACAATCTCAGCACTTTGGGAGGTTGAGGTGAGAGGACTGCCTGAGCCCACAGGTTTGAGACCAGCCTGGGTAACTTGGCAAGACCTCATCTCTACAATATATCAAAAAATTAGCTGGGCATGGTGGGCATAGTTCCAGCTACTCGGAAGGTTGAGGCCGAAGGATTGCCTGAGACCAGCAGGTCGAGGCTGCGGTGGCCGGGAGTATGCCACCACATTCCAGTCTGGGCGACAGAGTGAGACTCCAACTCAAAAAATAAATAAAAAACAAATTGAAAGTGAGTATTTTTTAAATCCTGAGGTCAGGGCCTGTCACAAAGTAAGTGCTCTTACTCATAAAATAAATGAGGACATGTATGCACTGTTATTACACACTCATCCCTTCTGCCACGCAGAAGCCTTTCTTCCAGAAAGTGTAACACCAGATGCAGAGAGTGCAACACATGAATGCACCCAACTACCGTTTCATTTGAGATGTGAAGCAATGGAGGAAATTAAAATCAGAGACATAAAGCAACATGCCTAAGGATCCATCGTAATTAAACCCCAGAGCTGAGCCAAGACTCCCAGAGAGACTATCTCATCGGCAGGTTATTCATTCCTGAATGTCATGTGTCCATCTCACACACCCCCTGCAGGTACAGGAGTCCAGCAGACTGCCACGCCCAGAAGTGACAAGAATACCTTACAGCATTTGAACTGTACAGTACATTTTAACACTGTTCCCGCTCAGTGTCTCGTTTAACCTCCCAACAGCCACACAAGGTATCGTTTTTCTTCCACAATTGATGTGAATGAACAGACCCATCTAGAGACTAAGCCCAGCTCCACTGAAGCCAACCCAGAAGTCTGTTGTCACCACCATATTGCCTCCTCAGGGCCCCAAAGCAACCAAGCAGGAAATGGTCTGACCGATATCACCTTTTCACCTTCATCTTCCTCCTCCCTCCAAGAGGGCCAGAGCAATCTTGTCCCCAACTGGCTCCCGAAAGCACGCTCATCTGAAGAAAGACCCGCCCCTGCTTTTGTTTTAGCTCTTTCATTTTGTATCGTGATTTCTTAAAAACCAGAAAAACGTGGATTAAGTAGTCAGGGCGTAAGGAGAAATGCATCTTGATCAAGAAACAAGAAAGTCATCCACTGTGGAGTCAAGCGAGATCTTGTAAAGAACAGCCCCATTCTCCTGGGACCCTCTGAACATTCTACGTGGACCACCCTAAGTCTTCTTTCACCCATACCCTCTGCAGGACAGGGCCTTTGGCACAGTCACCTGTGCCCACCTGTGCATTGCATTAATTACTGCAATCCCAGAGCACTGCGTCTACTTTTCTTTGCTATCTATTATTGTAAGATAAGTTAAAAGAAACTAAAGGCCACAGGCGACCCTAGTTTTTCAGGAGCCTCTGCTCCCTGACCTTCCAACAAGCTCTTAGAAATCAGCTTATGGATTGGCAGTTGAGGGAAACTGCCAGGGGAGGGAGGGGTACACCTCATCAACAAGGGTGTATCTGCATCCTGAACATTCGTAGACCTAACCTGGATTGCACCTCATTCACATCTTTAAAATAAAAGGAAAAAAAGAGTCAACTTATTTTAAATTAGACACTTACAAACCATAAATCTGTGTTTGGTGGAAACCAGGTAGGTGGTGACAAGATCATCTCTAAAAGTTGCAGCCAGCTCTTTTTTAAAAAAAAATAATTTCATCCCATACTTGTCTTTTAGGCAATTTCTTTTAGGCAAAAAAAGAAAAAGGGAAAAAAAAGTTTCTCAGCCTCAGCACTAATGGCATTCAGTCCAGATAACGCCTCATCGTGTGGGGTTGTCCAGTATATTGTAATAATTTAGCAGCATCTTCTGGTGTCACGACACTAGATGCCCTCTGCCCCATGGCATGATAACTAAAAACGCCTCTAAACTTTACCCAAAACTGCCCCCAGTCGAGAACCACTGTTTTAAACAGATTGTTCCAAGAAACCCAAAAATGGATCTTCACAGTCAGGTCAAAGGTAAAAAATAATCCAGCTTTGCATTGTAGGTAAAGGTTAGACGTGAAGCAACCTGGAAGCACACCCCCTGGGCAAAGGATTCCAAACCTGGCTCACAGTCAGAAGCACCTGAGAGCTTTTCAGAGCACACATTCCTGGGCCTGCCCTATCCTTCTGACTGAGAAGCTCTATGAGGATGCTTGGAATTTAATCTTGAAAAATAAATCCCTGGAAGAGATCCACAAACAAATATTGAACTGTAGTTAATGACATGAACACTCAGTGCTTAGGACCAAAGTGTACTGATGTCTATCACACACGCTGAAATGTTTCCAAAAAAATAAAAAAGACAGATACAGAAACGGATCCATCCATCTATGTGCGAGAGAGGGCCCAGATACACAATAAATCAAGTATGGTCATACGTTCAACGTAGAATTCAAGTAGTGGCCATACAGGCGCTCAGTGTATATTCGTTCAAATCTTCTGTAGACTTAAAATTGTTCCTACTAAGACACTGATAGGGAGGAGGGCCCTGATGTACCTCCAAGGATCAGTGGGATTTGAAAACCACTGAAACAGGAGTTCCAACTCCTGCCTGGGTTGAAGGACTCAGGCTTATCTCGCTGGGCTCTCACTTTACCCATTATGTAATTACCAAAAGGTAACACAAGAATTTCAAGAAAATGGATCCAAACCTCCAACAAGATTTTTTGTAAGTCGGCTGGCTCTCTTCCCCAGAGAGCCACTTGCCACAGATCCTAATATTCCACTAAAAGAAAACAAAATGTATCACCTTGCCTAGTTTGGTTCTGGTTTTTCTTGTTAATAGCCCCAAGCTGAGGCAGAATCCTTCACAGGCCACGAAAGTATTTTCACCCTTTACTGTACCTAACTTTAGATAGGAAAATATTCCATTATATATTACGAATAAAGGGTTTGCTCTTCGTGTGGCATCAGCTACCCACGCCACCTTCCCAGATTAGTTTATACAGCTCAAATTACTAACACCCTGCCACAGTCTGGTTTAGCCCCAAAATACAACACCTTCAAGCTTGCATATTTGTGGGCTTCTCAACTTATCAAAAAGTCCTGACCACAAAAAAAAGACAGGCAACATTTCCAGAGAACCTCAGATCAAGCAATCGAGGAAAACACTCTTCAGGACTCTAGTTCACTATGTTTATCAAGTGGCATTAGCCTTTCTCTTGCGGCCAACGATGGTTATTTTCCATAGTGCTTTGTGCCAACCTAATGTTACTTTGTGCTGCTAAACCAGAGGAAAGTCCATACCAAAACACATAATCTCCAGAGATCACAGAAAAAAAAAAGTTCTTAAAACGAATTTTCTTTTGCTCTCTAGGACAAAAAGTCCCTGCTGCTACAATGCCCTCTGGTACTCAAATCCTACCATAAATTGGATCTACCCAAAGCATAGTCCCTCTCAAGAGAATGGTGGGTAAGATGAATCCATAACAGAAGTATCAGGTATGTACAGGGTTATATTATTATCATTTTGACCTAACAACTACTGTCCATCTGAGTCTTCACCTATGGAGAAGTTTCTCTCATCTCTATACTCCCGAATCATCACTGCCTCTTTCAAATTTTCCACTGTTGTCTTCCTTTGAGCCATTCACCTTTTACATATTAAAACATTGACATCCAAGCCAGGCACGGTGGCTCACACCTACAATCCTAGTACTTTGGGAGGTGGAGGCGAGAGGACTGCCTGAGCCCAGGGGGTTGAGACTAGCCTGGGCAACCTGGCAAGACCTCATCTCTACACTAAATCAAAAAATTAGCCTGGTGTGGTGGTGTGCACCTGCAGTTCCAGCTACTTGGCAGGCTGAGGCAGAAGGATCACCTGAGTCCAGCAGGTCGTGGCCGTTGAGTGTGCCACTGCACTCCGACCGGGGTGGCAGAGTGAGACTCCTACTCAAAAAACAAAACCAAAAAATGTTGACAGCCAACCCTGTGCCAGAAGAAGCCACTGTATCTTCTCTTCCAGTTCCCTGCCATTTGGGCTTAATCTCCCTGCCCACCAGCCCCCTGCAAATACTAATCTACATTTTTGTCTCTCCATTTGCCTCTTCTGGACACTTCAAATAAACGTGTGGCTTTTTGAAGCTGACTCCTTTCACCTACCACACGTTTTCAAGGTTCACCCATGCTACAGCATTTACCTAAACTTCTATTTATCTAAACCATTTTTGTTCCCTGGAGTTAACCAGAGAGACAATCATGCGTTTTATTCTTCCAAACAGATTATCCTTCCCTACTTTGGGATTATATATTCAACTTTAGCGACACACACCACTTATCACGTAGGTGTTTTTGAGACCTCAAATTACCCAAGATTATCTCTATGGCTTTTTTCCTTCCTTGTGGAGTATTAGCATGATCTGGGGAGGATAAGAGCAAAATGACAGAATACAGAAGTGTTGAGAATGGGAGGAAACATCTGGTATGTCCAACAGCGATGGAAACTTAAGGTCGCGTATTAGGCAAGAGATGCACTGGTGGCCCTGTGGTTCACTACCCCTAACTAACCTCCTTCTCTCAGGAAGGGAGGAAGGTACCTACTACTGCTTCCTCAATCTTGTGACAACAGCAGTCAAGTGGACAGGGAAAATCCGGGGTTGATTTAGGAATTCTACGCAAATACAAAATGCCCCAAGTTTGCACAAGCCAGACAGGTCAGCTCAATACACTGCATTACTAATACCTTGGTTGTATCCCGATCTGCTCTTATCTACATATTATTTTTAAATAGCGCTTTTAGTGAGATTTAACTCATAAAGTCTGCTCTTTTGAAATGTACAATTCGCTGGGCGCAGTGGCTCACGCCTGTAATCCCAGCACTTTGGGTGGCGGAGTTGAGAGGACTGCCTGAGCCCAAGGGTCTGAGATCAGCCTAGGCAACTTGGCAAGACCTCATCTCCACATTACATCAAAAAATTAGCCAGGCATGGTGGTGTACCCGTGAAGTTCCAGCGACTTGGAAGACTGAGGCAGATGGGTCACCTGAGTCCAGCAGATTGAGGCTGCTGCCGTAGCCGTGAACCTGCCACTGCACTCCAGCCTGGATAACAGAGTGATACTCCAACTCAAGAAAAATTAAAAAATAAAAATAGAGCCGAACTCGGTGGCTCAGCCTGTAATCCCGCACCTTTGGGAGGCTGAGGTGAGTGGATTGCCTGAGCTCGCGGGTTCGAGACCCGCCTGGGCAGCGAGACCTCATCTCTACAATAAATCAAAAATCAGCCGGGCGTGATAGTGCGCGCCTGTAGTTCCGGCTACTTGGAAGGCTGAGGCGGAAGGATCGCCGGAGCCCAGCAGGGCAAGGCTGCGGTGGCCGGGAGCGGCCACTGCCCTCCAGTCTGGGCGACAGAGTGAGACTCCAACTCAAAAAATAAAAATAAAAATAAATAAATAAATGAAAATGAACTGCACAATTCATTGATAGTCAATACAATCCCAAAACTATGCATCCATCACCATTAGCTAATCCCAGAGCATTTTCATCATCCCAAAAGAAACTCCACACCCATTGCAATTATACCCTGTTCTCCCCTCCCACTAGCCTCCTGCAAAAATTAATCTACTTTTTATCTCTACTTGTGCTTCTTCTGGACATTCCAAATAAACATGTGGCCTTTTCTGATTTCTTTCACCTACCATATGTTTTCAAGGTTCAACCATGTTGCAGCATTTATCTAAACTTCATGCTTTAGTGGCAGAACAATATTCCACTGTATGGCTATACATCTTGTTTACCCATGTATGTCCTAGCACCCCCATCAAAAAACAGCTGACCATAAATGTAAGAGTCTGTATCTGGACTCTCAATTCTATTCCACTAATCTCTGTGGCTATCCTTATAGTAGTACCACACTGTCTTGATGACTATAGCTTTGGATTATGTTTTAAAATTGAAAAGTGTGTGTCCTCCAAGTTTGTTCTTCTTTTACAAGATTGTTTTGGCTATTCTGGGTCATTTCCATATGAATTTCAAAATTAGGTTTTTAATTTCTGCCCCAAAAAAGCCAGCTGGGATTTTATAGGTATTATATTTCACCTGCATATCAATTTGGGGAGTATTAGTCATCTTTAAAATGTAAGTTTTCTAATCCATGAATATGAAATGTCCTTTTATTTATTTAGGTCTTCTTTATTTTTTTCAACAATGTTTCATAGTTTGTGTCAAAGTCATACACTTCTTTTGTTAAACTGATTCTGAAGTATTTTATTCTTTTTGATACTATTATATATGGAATTGCTTTATTAATTTCATTTCTGGATTTTTCATTGCTCTTGTAGTATATGCAATCTTGCTGAATTCATTTATTAGTCCAAATGTTTTTGTGTGACTAGATTCTGTAGGATTTTCTACATACAAGATCCACATCAAGTGTTAACTAGAGATAGTTTTACTTCTTTTCCAATCTTGATGCTTTTTATTTTTTTCACTAATCGTCCTAGCTTGAATCTCCAAGACAATGTTGAATAAAAGTGGTGTGAATAACCACCCTTGTCTTACTCCTGATCTTAGGGGAAAGCATTCAGATTTTCATCATTAAGTATCATGTTAATTGTGGGTTTTTCCTAGATGGTCTTTATCAAATTGTGGCAGTTTCCTTCTATTCTAGATTGTTTTCATCAGGAAAAAGTACTGAATGTTGTCAGATGCTTTTTTTCTACATCTCCTAAGATGATCATGTGGTTTTCGTCTTTCATTCTATAAATATTACATTGAGTGGCTTTGGATGGCAAGCCAAATGTTTCTTCCTGGGATAAATTCGACTTTGTCATGGGGTACAATCTTTTATTTTATGTTGCTAGATTCAACTTGCCAGCATTACACTGGGGATTTTTGCATCTATATTCATGAGGAATACCGTTCGAAAGTTTTCTTGTGATGTCTTTGTCTGGTTTGGGAATCTGATAAATACTGGCTTCATAGAATGAATTGGGAAGTGCTGTCTACCTATTTTTTCAAAGAATTTATAACACTTGATAGAATGCACCCTGTGAATTCATCCAGTAAATCATCTGGGCCCAGTGTTTTCTTTGGGGGAAGTTGTTGTATTACTAATTCAATCTCTTATTATTGGCCTATTCAATTTTTAAAATTATTTTTTAGTCAGTTATAGTAATTTTATATATGTGAATTTGTCCATTTCACCTAGGTTATCTAATCTGTTGACATACTTCACCTGAATTATCTAATTTGTTGGCATATAATTTTTCACAGTAGACTTCCTTTCTGCTCCTTTACCTCTTTCTTCTTCTTCTGAGACTCCCATTATGAGTATGCTTGATGATGTCACACAGGTCTCTAAGTTTCTGTTTACTTTTCTATTCTTTTCTTTTTGTTCCTCAGATCGTACTATCGCAACTGACCTGTGTTCAAGTTCACTGATTCTTTCTTCTGCCAGGTCGTATCTGCAGTAGACCCCCTCTAGTAAATTCTTCATTTCAGTTACTATAGTTTTCAACTTCAGAATTTCTATTTTTATTTTTTTTAATCTCTACCTCTGCTTACATTCTCTATTTGGTGATAGATACACCATTTCATATTTTCATTTAATTCTTTGATATGCTTTTATCGAAAGTTATTTGAAGCCAGGTTCAGTGGCTCAGCCTGTAATCCCGCGCCTTTGGGAGGCTGAGGTGAGTGGATGGCCTGAGCCTGCGGGTTCGAGACCTGCCTAGGCAACTTGGTGAGACCTCATCTCTGCAATAAATCAAAAATCAGCCAGGCGTGGTAGCGTGCACCTGTAATTCCAGCTACTCGGAAGGCTGAGGTGGAAGGATCGCCGGAGCCCAGTGGGTAGAGGTTGCAGTGGCCAGGAGTGGCCACTGCACTCTAGTCTGGGTGACGAAGTGAAACTCCAACTCAAAACAAAAAAAACAAAAAAAAAGAAAATTATTTGAACATAACTTTTTCTGTCTCACTCTGTCACCCAGGCTGGAGTGCACTCTCTGTCTCACTCTGTCACCCAGGCTGGAGTGCAGTGGTACGCTCACAGCCACTGCAGCCTTGACCTGCTGGCCTCAGGCGATCCTTCCACTGTGACCTTCCAAGCAGCTGGAACTACAGGGGTGCACCACCACACTCAGCTAATTGTTTGATTTGTTGTAGAGACAAGGTTTTGCCAAGTTGCCCAGGCTGGTCTTGACCCCTGGGCTCAGAAAATCCTCTTGCCTCCACTACCCAAAGTGCTGGGATTACAGGCATGAGCCACTGTGCCAGGCCTGAACATAACTTTCACAGCTAATTTAAGTTTTACTTAGTATGCCCAACATCTGAGTTTTCTCACAATCAGTTTGTATTAACTAGTCTCCCCACCCCCCAGTGTATGGGCCATATTTTCCTGTCTTCTAATTTTCTATCAAAAACTAAAAATTTTTTAATTACTAGTTTTCTTAATTTGTGCGCCAATTCTGAAATTCAGATTTCTCCCCCTACTCCAGGGTTTGTTTTATTGCTGTGTGTTTAGTGACTTTCCTGAACTAATTGTAGCTAGTCTGTAGCTTTTTCGTCATGTATGGCCACTGAAGTATCTGCTTAGTTTAGTGGCTTGCTAATGGCTGGACAGAGATATCTTTAAATGCCTTGAACTAATACATTTCCCAGTCTTCACCAAGAGTGTGTGTGTGTGTGTGTGTGTGTGTGTGTGTGTGTGTGTGTGTGTGTGTGTGTGTGTGCGCGCGCGCGCATGTGCTGGGGTATGCCCTCAACCATCTTTCAGATGACTTATAACTCTACCTTAGCCATCAATTCCTGCTTGCATAAAGCCTCAAGGTCAGTCACAGGGGAGAACTTAGGGTCTTCTCAGATTTTTCATAGGCACACTCAGAGCCTTCTAGATTCCCAGGAATATGCTGGAGCTTTTCAAAGTCCTCAATGAACATTTCATTCCCCATTTCTTTCTCTTAATTTTTTTGGTCAGTCATTTGTTGGCCTCAAATAGCAACAACACCTCAGGCAGCTGTGATTAAACAATTACTGCTAATTGCTTTCAACAAATGCTCAGTGGATAAAGCTGTTTGCACAAAATCAGATGAATCAGGTCAAATAAAGATGAGGCCTCAGAAATGAGCCTTTAAGCAAGTTGCCAAACAAGTTAAAAAGTGACATTTCCTTGAGAATAGATAGTCCTTTTAGGGAGCTCCAGGTCTTTTCCAACTCATCCAACGGCCGCAGGATTGCTGGTTTTCACAGTTGCTATGGTTGTGAGGCTGTTGGCTTTCTAGGCCACCAGAGTTGGGGAGGGTGTAAATGGGATTAGGGTAAGTTTAAACACCAAAAGGATCATAGTTCCTATTGAGATACCAATGTTTTTCTTCAATAATCATTCTTTAGACTGTTCCAAGTCTTTAACTAAATTCCCATAGTTCTGAAAAACTTGATAGTAATGGTTTTGCTAGTGTTCTTGTCACTTTTATGGAATAGATTTTCAGATGTCCTTACTCCACTATCCAGAATTCCAAGGCTCTTATTGGTATTTCTGCATGAAATTTTCGTGGGATATTTACCACTATTTTAAACTCAGTATTTTAGCATTACACCTCTTATCCGTGTCCCAAGAAATTGCTGCTTTTTTAAACAACAGAAGCAGTTCAAAAAGGATCTAGAAAATTCACACACTTTCCAGGGGAAATCCAGGGGAATCCCTAGGACTGCTTCCAGAAACCAAGCTAACAAAGAGAAAAATGATTAGAATCTGAAATAGACTAAAAGTCACAAGTTTCCCACATTACTAAATTCACATTAGCTTCAACATCTGAAAGCTGGTTCCTGGTGAGATGACCTCAATTCAATCCTAACTTTGCTGGTGCTGTTACTTGAAAGGTCGTGGAAATAAAGACTTCAACAAGAGCACTCATCACGCTGTTAACATTTGCGAGAAAGGGCATGAGTAGCTCAGTCACACCTTCTGATAAATTATTCTAGAAGAGCATGTGTAGCAGGGAAAACACATCCTTTCAGAAAGAGAATGGAAGACCCAGAGACCCTGCTTTGCTCTCCCATTGGCAGAGTACCTTACCCGTTGAGGGTCGAAGCTGGGCTATGGCCACCCACCTCTCCATCTCCTGCAGGGCAATCTTGTCCCAATGGATAATGCCTAACACACGACGGTAATTTAGAGAATGTGCTTCGTTTCTTCTGCGAGGGGCCCAGAATCGTATTCATCCTGGCTTCATGCAGTTCTCCCATTTTGCAAGTAATGACCATTGATCCATCTGCTGAGACTAAATGCAAATCATGATGGAGAACAGGGACAGAAACAGTTCTGTTCTTCATGTCTGAGGATCCCGTGGTCCGGCTGCCAAACAGAGCAGTCCCACTTCGCCTTCAGGAAGCTCCACGCCCCCAAGTCCAATTCCCCACCTTGACACAGCCAGCTGTCATCTGAGATCCTTGCATTCCCAGGCCAGCTAAGACGTGGCGGCTTTCCAGATCACCTCCTCTCACCTCCCATCTGCACAAGAACACTGCACAACATTCCTTTCTCTGGCTTTCACTCCGCAAGAACTCAACTGAGACACAAATTATACATTAAGAAGGACAACATATGTGAAAAGACAGAAGTACTAAAAGCTGGCAAAACCCCCAAAGAGCTACTCATTTTACTTCCGAGCTGAGGCCCAATTCCATGGGAGCTGTAAATGCACCAGGCATGCAAGGTGCACCGAGGAGTCCAGGCATGCCTTTGCAGGTCCCTTGGAACCCACCCAACCCAACCCCCAGCCCCTACTACTGCTTAAAGCCGTAAATGTCAGATTAGCTCATTCCCTGATAATCCCTTAAATGGAAACAGCAAGAGGCTGTCAGAGAGTGGAACCATTGGACAAGGGCTTCTTTTTTATTGTTTTTGAGTCAGAGTCTTACTCTTGTCACCCACTCTGGAGTCCACTGACACCATCACAGCTCAACACAGCCTCGACCTTCTGGACTCAGGCAATCCTCCCTCCTCAGCCTCCCGAGTAGCTGGGACCACTGGCACATGCCACCACACCTAGCTAATTTTTTAGTTTTTTTGTAGAGATGAGGTCTCGATACGTTGCCCAGGCTGGTCTTGAACTCCTGGGCTCAAGAAATCCTCCCACTTTTTTTTTTTTTAAGTCAGAGTCTCACTCTGTCACCCAGACTGGAGTGCAGTAGCCGTTCCCGGCCACTGCAGCCTCGATCTGCTGGGCTCCGGCGATCCTTCCGCCTCAGCCTTCCAAGTCCCCAGAACTACAGGCACGCGCTACCATGCCCGGCTAATTTTTGATTTATTGTTTGATTTATTGTAGAGATCAGGTCTCGCCAGGTTGCCCAGGTGGGTCTCAAACCCGTGAGCTCAGGCAATCCACTCACCTCAGCCGAAATCCTCCCAGTTTTATGACTTATGGTTTTGATCAGTTAAGTATAGTCCTAATTTAAATCAGGTCTAGATGGAAGTCAAAATTCAAATACCATACTTATAAGCGTTTGAATCTAATTTTGTCAATGTATATACATATCTAACCCCATGGTGACCTCAGGTTTTTGAAAAGTGAAAATCAAAGGAAATGATACAAAGTTCTAGTCCAGGTTGGATGTGGTGACTCATACCTATAATCCCAGCACTTTGGAAGGCTGAGGCAGGAGGACTGCTTGAGCTCAGGAGTTCAAGACCGGTCTGGGCAACATCGCAAGACCTCATCTATTTAAAAAAAAAAAAAATTATCTGGGCATGATGGTGGTGCATGTCTGTAGACTCAGCTATGGGGGAGGCTGAGATGGAAGGATCGCCTAAGCCCAGGAAGTTGAGGCTGCAGTGAGCCGTGATCATACCACTGTACTTGAACCGGGGTGCCAGAGTGAGACCCCAACTAAAAAAGCAATAACAATAATGAAAACATTTTTAAACTATAAGAAAGGGATTGGCAGTAGTGGGAAACTGCCGGGGGAGAACACTTTATCCATAAGGGTACCTGATCTCAAACCAGATGAAGTGGGGACCAAAGTGAGGCCCAAAGTTTACCTGTACAATGACCAAATTGTATACCTAACCCTGGCTGAATTGTATCCCACATCTTTTTTTTTTTTGAGTTGCAGTCTCACTCTGCTGTCCAGGCTAGAATGCAGTGGCATGCTTACAGCCACCCCAGCATCGACCCGTTGGCTCCGGAGATCCTTCTGCCTCAGCCTTCCAAGTAGCGGGAACTACAGGTGTGCGCTACCACTCCTGGCTAATTTATTTTTTAATTTTTTTAATTGTAGAGATGAGATCTCGCCAAGTTGCCCAGGCTGTTCTTGAACCCGCAGCGTCAGGCAATCCTCTCTCACCTCGGCCTCCCAAAGTGCTGAGATTACAGGCATGAGCCACTGCGCCTGGTCTCACAGCTTGAAAATAAAAAGTAAAAAATAAAATCAAATAAAAACATTTTAAAATGATGAATTCTAAATTACACTGTCATTATGTATGAGAGGATCTAAACTTATAAACTTCACAAAAATAAAGCCAATCCCCAAACAAGTTGCAGCATTCGATGAGAAGCTCTCTTAACCCCAGTTATTTCATTTCCTTATGCTAATGTCAAAAGTAAAACCCAGCCGGGCTCGGTGGCTCAGCCTGTAATCCCGCGCTTTGGGAGGCCAAGGTGAGTGGATTGCCTGAGCCTGCGGGTTTGAGACCCACCTAAGCAACTTGGTGAGACCTCATCTCTACAATAAAAATCAAAAATTAGCCAGATGTGGTTGCACATGCCTGTAGTTCCAGCTACTTGGAAGGTTGAGTGGAAGGATTGCCGGAACCCAGCAGATCAAGGCTGGGGTGGCCGGGAGCGGCTGCTGCACTCCAGTCTGGGTAACAGAGTGAGACTCCAAATAAAAAAAAAAAAGCTACTTGGAAGGCCGAGGCAGAAGGATCACCTGAACCCAGCGGTCAAGGCTGCAGTGGCCATGAGCAGCATGCCACTGCACACTAGCCTGGGCGACAGAGTGAGACTCCAACTCAAAATAAACACAAACAATAAAATGAAATAAAGCCCATAATTACCTTATCGCAATGAACATAAAGGCTTCAAAAATGATTCACCAAAAGATGTCATGAGATATAACAGGAAATAAACAAGCAATGACCATGGAGGAAAAAAGTAAGAAAATGTGTACACATTTCTACAAGATAAAGTGAGAAAATCATGAGTAATTTCTACTGTTTTACTTAAATGTCTTTCCTGATACTAACGCTACAAGATAGACATATTGAAAAGCATAATGGACCAGGTGCAGTGGCTCAAGTCTGTAACCCCAGCACTTTGGGAGGCCGAGGCAAAAGGATTGCCTGAGCCCAAGGGTTCGAGACCAGCCTGGGCAACATGGCGAGACCTCATCTCTACAATACATCAAAAAATTAGCCTGGCAGAGTGTCGCATGCCTGTAGCTCCAGCTACTTGGAAGGTTGAGGTGGAAGGATCACCAGAGCCCAGTAGGTCGAGGCTGTAGTGGCCGGGAGCATGCCACTGCACTCCAGCCTGGGTGACAACGTGAGACTCTAACTCAAAAAAATAAAATAAAATAAAGAGCATAACGGATTGTTTTTGAATATTATTTAAACACTAGGAATTTTGGCATGCTCTCATAACTACCTGGGGACTCTGATCACATGCTTCAATAGTAAGTCCTCATCCCGGATTCCCTCTTCTGGACTGGCTGCCATTGAAGCCTGTCACCTCCAACATGCTGCATGGTGGGCAAATACGCTTTCCTAGGCGATCCATTCAGCTTTTAGAAACAGCTTCAAAGTCAACCACGGTGACTAAGATGAGTGCTCAACCCAGTCAAGACTAATATGTCTAATAACCTGGGTCATGAGGCTGTCTTGACAAAGTAAAGATGACCAGTACCTTAGGACAAAAGGACAACACACATACTCTACAAGGGAAGTATAGAAACCTCACGTTCGCCAGATGGTCACAACAGCCCGAGCGTGCCAGAGCACTATAGAAATTGACAAAAAATAAGATCTGGGACAGACACAGAGACTTCAATTTACATAGAAAAATCACATCCACAAAAGCAACGACCTCAGTCAAAATCCTCCTTCAGAGTATCATCCAGTGACTATCTTAAAATGCATACACAGCTTCAAAAATACCAACAATAAGGCATTATGAAGAGTTCAACTATGAGAACTCAGTCCCCAAGGCTCTAAAATCATGGGTCATCAAGCAAGGCTGCTACACAGATCCAAAATCTTCCCGGGACTGGATGACAACCATTCAAAGTGGAGATTAACTAGAAAGAATTAGAAACCCACACTCTAGTTGGAGCTGTCAAAAGTACTGTAACTGTCAGGCATGGTGGTTCATGCCTGTAATCCCAGAACTTTGGGAGGCCGAGGCAAGTGGATTCCCTGAGCCCAGGGTTCAAAACCAGCCTTGGCAACTGGGCAAGACCTTATCTCTACAATAAATATAAGCCGGTGCAGTGGCTCATGCCTGTAACCCCAGCACTTTGGGCGGTAAAGGAGAGAGGATTGCCTGAGCACAGGGGTTCAAGACTAGCCTGGGCAACTTGGCGAGACCTTGTCTGTACAATAAATCAAAAAATTAGCCAGGCGCAGTGACACATGCCTGTAGCTTAAGCTTCTCGAAAGGCTGAGGCAGAAGGATTGACTGAGCCCAGCAGGTCGAGGCTGTGGTAGCCATGAGCATGTCACTGCACTCTAGCCTGGGTGACAGAGTGAGACTCTGACTCAACAACAAAAAAAGAAGAAAATGACAAGACCTATGCAAGATCAAACAGCAATAATCTGCAAGATGTTTCAGATCTAATGGATGACCTCAAGTATAGGTACGTTTCTGGGACCAGGTGATAACTATCTGTATTCCCAAGAATCACAGCTATGTCATGACCAAGTTGCTGAACAAAAAGTACACCAGCTAACCAAAGGGGTTCCACTGCTCGTAAGGATGCCCTCCCTGCGGCATATGACTTCTTGGAGAGCAAAGGCCACACCTGACACAGAAAGTCTCAAGCGACGATGGTCTTAGCACATTAATATAAGCACATTCTACACCACCTACGGGACCACCTATGTAACTGAGCGCTCCCCCATGTTTCTGGGGCTTCAGTCCTTGCATCCATGACCAAGATGGCAGCAGTGGTTCTGCTGTGTCTTCAGCTAATAGGACTTTAGGTTCATGATGTCTTCTTGTTCCAGCACAAAAGAAGTTTGGATAAAGGAAAATAGGTTACTTCACCACCACCCGGCACATGGTAGGTCAGGAGAAGACAAGCTGTCTTAGCAGCCAGGACTCCCTGAGCATAGATGAAAGATGTAGTTTCAACAAAACAGCATCACCTATCACATTAAATTCATGCTGTTAATTTGAATTACTGCCGGGCTCGGTGGCTCAGTCTGTAATTCCAGCGCTTTGTGGGTGGCCAAGGGGAGTGGATTGCCTGAGCCTGCGAATTCGAGACCTGCCTGGCCAACTTGGCAAGACCTCATTTCTACAATAAATCAAAAATTAGCCGGCGTGGTAGTGCGCGCGCCTGTAGTTCTGGCTACTTGGAAGGCTGAGGCAGAAGGATCGCCGGAGCCCAGCAGGTTGAGGCTGCGGTGGCTGGGAGCGTGCCACTGCACTCCAGTCTGGGTGACAGAGTGAGACTCCAACTCAAAAAAAAAATTTTGAATTGCTTCCATCTGGGAATTAAGATTTGTAGCAAATCTGTACATTGATTGTGGTGTTACAGTGGTAGCAATGGTGAGTTACTCACTTGTTTATTCGTTCTGTGTTTGGATACATTTTAAGAAACATTATAATACGAATAATTGAAAGGCAGCACTAGGCTACTGAGACTTCATCTCTAAAAGCGGTCTACCTTATTTGAGCTTAAAAAAATATGCCGGGCTCGGTGGCTCAGCCTGTAATCCCGCGCCTTTGGGAGGCTGAGGTGAGTGGTTGGAGACCCGCCTGGGCGGTGAGACCTCATCTCTACAACAAATCAAAAAATCACCTGGGCGTGGTAGTGCATGCCTATAATTCCAGCTACTTGGAAGGCTGAGGCGGAAGGATCGCCAGAGCCCAGCAGGTCGAGGCTGTGGTGGCCGAGAGCGGCCACTGCACTCCAGTCTGGGCGACAGAGTGAGACTCCAACTCAAAAAAAAATTACTGTACTAGGCCAGGCTCGGTGGCTCAGCCTGTAATCCCAGCACTTTGGGAGGTTGAGGTGAGTGGATTGCCTGAGCCCGCGGGTTCAAGACCCGCCTGGGCAACTTGACGAGACAACAAATCAAAAAATTAGCCAGGCGTGGTAGCGCACGCCTGTAGTTCCAGCTACTTGGAGGGCTGAGGCGGAAGGATCGCAGGTCGAGGCTGCGGTGGCAGGAGCGGCCACTGCACTCCAGTCTGGGTGACAGAGTGAGACTCCAACTCAAAAAAAAAAAAAATACTGTACTCTATCAAGTTGCCTGCTGCCTTCCTGCTGCAGAAAAAGAAACACATGATTAATTGTTCTTCCCAAGGGAATCTTTGTCAAAATGTTCTTCCACTACTTTCATGTTATACACATGATTCTAAACACCAAGGAATCTGAAGAGCAACGGGCCACGCTTGAGTTCAATGTCGCTGCACAATCCAGGCCAGCCCCCAGCTCCGTTTAGATGATAGCAACAGGCTGAGCAAAGTTTTAGGCTCTCCTTTCCCCCCTCATTCATCTGATTCTGTATTCATCTGTGCCATAATTAAAACAAGCTTAGTTATTTCTCTCTCCAGCATACAGCTTGAGGTGCTGTTTGCTTACCAAACTCCATGAATGGACCCTACCCCCCAAGCGCCCGTCTAAGCCTGTTTTCAAGTAGACTGGAAGGTCCAGCAAGCAAGTCCTCCCAAAGAATGACTGTCCAGGCTGTCGAGTCTCTCAGTACCTTAGGACAAAAGGACAACACACATACTCTACAAGGGAAGTATAGAAACCTCACGTTCGCCAGATGGTCACAACAGCCCGAGCGTGCCAGAGCACTATAGAAATTGACAAAAAATAAGATCTGGGACAGACACAGAGACTTCAATTTACATAGAAAAATCACATCCACAAAAGCAACGACCTCAGTCAAAATCCTCCTTCAGAGTATCATCCAGTGACTATCTTAAAATGCATACACAGCTTCAAAAATACCAACAATAAGGCATTATGAAGAGTTCAACTATGAGAACTCAGTCCCCAAGGCTCTAAAATCATGGGTCATCAAGCAAGGCTGCTACACAGATCCAAAATCTTCCCGGGACTGGATGACAACCATTCAAAGTGGAGATTAACTAGAAAGAATTAGAAACCCACACTCTAGTTGGAGCTGTCAAAAGTACTGTAACTGTCAGGCATGGTGGTTCATGCCTGTAATCCCAGAACTTTGGGAGGCCGAGGCAAGTGGATTCCCTGAGCCCAGGGTTCAAAACCAGCCTTGGCAACTGGGCAAGACCTTATCTCTACAATAAATATAAGCCGGTGCAGTGGCTCATGCCTGTAACCCCAGCACTTTGGGCGGTAAAGGAGAGAGGATTGCCTGAGCACAGGGGTTCAAGACTAGCCTGGGCAACGTGGTGAGACCCCGTCTCTACAATAAATCAAAAAAGTTAGCTGGGCATGGTGGCATGTGCCTGTGGTTCCAGCTACTTGGAAGGCTGAGGTAGAAGGATCACCTGGTCCTTCTAAAATCAAAATTTTGTTAATAGTTCAACTACCTAGAAATCTGGAGAGGTCCTATATGACCCTTCAACTACCTAGAAATCTGGAGAGGTCCTATATGACCCTTTTTCAGGCCAGGTGCAGTGACTTACATCTATAATCCCAGCACTTTGAGAGGCTGAGGAGAGAGGATTGCCTGAGCCCACGGGTTCGAGACCAGCCTGGGCAACTTGGTGAGACCTCATCTCTACAATAAATCAAAAAACTAGCCAGGC
>NW_007253307.1:196794-203053 GCF_000164805.1 Carlito syrichta
TCAAATTTTTTTTTTTTTTGAGTTGGAGTCTCACTCTGTCGCCCAGACTGGAGTACAGTGGCCGCTCCTGGCCACCGCAGCCTCAACCTGCTGGGCTCCGGCGATCCTTGCGCCTCAGTCTTCAGCCTTCCGAGTAGCCGGAATTACAGGTGCGTGCTACCACGCCCGGCTAATTTTTTGATTTTATTGTAGAGATGAGGTCTCGCCTGCCCAGGCGGGTCTCGAACCCAAGGGCTCAGGCAATCCACTCACCTCAGCCTCCCAAAGGCATGGGATTACAGGCTGAGCCACCGAGCCTGGCTCAAAATTTTGTTAATAGTTCACTCTGGAAATCCAGAATGGTCCTATACAACCCTTCAAAATCCTTTTTTCCCCTTAAAATCCTTTTTTCCCCTTAGTCCATCCCAAAGGGGGGGTAACAAATGCAAGAAACTCACAACCATTCAAGCCACAAGGAATAAACAGGGCTTTATATTACAGTTTTTACATTTTGCCTTACCTTAATTATAAAAGTTTTTTTAAAAAGGAAAAGACGACAATGTTTCCATATTTGTTTCTGCCGGAGAAAGCCAACATCCGATGATACTCCTTTGAACTACCACTTCAAGTCGTTCAGGATTGAAAAACTCGATCCCATGCAGAGCTCACGATAAATAGCCACCCTTCCTTCCTGCCTCTTCGCGCCTGGAGTCGCCGCTTCAGAAAAAAGTCACTACCATCTAGCATGCATCAATCTTGGCATCACAGTGAAAAATGAAGCATGGGGTGAACCAGAAAAGAGCACATCTAGGTTGTGACATACAGAAGACCTGGGTTTCAATTCCAATTTTGGCACTTACTAGCTATGTAGTTTGGGCCAAGTGACCCAACCTCTCTAAGCCTGTTTTCTCATCTGGAAAACAGGTCAATCATACTTGGGATCTCACACGATTGATTCATAGATTAAATGAGAAAACCAGAGAACACTGTATTAACTATGCGACAGCAGGGTTTCTCAATCTCAACACTAACGACATTTGGGGCCAGGCTAACTGTTGGGGGGCTATCCTGGGCCATGGCAGATGTCTCCCAGCATCCCTGGCCTCTACCTTCTACATGGCAGTAGCATCTCTCAAGTTGTGACAAGCAAAAATATTTCCAGGCATGGCCAAATGTTCCCTAGGGAGAAGGAAGAAGGTAAAATAGCCCCCAGTTTGGAACCACTGTCCTACATATTTCTTTTGGGTTTTTTTTGAGTCAGAGTCTTACTCATCACCCAGGTTGGAGTATCGTGGCATGTTCGTGGCCACCACAGCCTCAACCAGCTAGACTCAGGTGATTCTTCTACCTCAGCCTTCCAAGTAGCTAGAACTGCAGGTGTGCCCCAACACACACAGCTAATTTTTTACTTATTGTAGAGGGGAGGTCTTGTCCAGTTGCCCAGGCTGGTCTCAAACCCCCGGGTTCAGACAATCCTCTCGCCTCCGCCTCCCAAAGTGCTGGGATTACAGGCACGAGCACCCAGCCTTTGTTCATTTCTCGGTCACTATCACCAACTGTACCTGAGCTGCTCTTGTCCAGCTCAAATCCACTGTCCCCAGTGCTGTGTGGTAAGCTTTAGAAAAGTCCAGAGCAGCTGGACACAGTGGCTCACGCCTATAATCCCAGCACTTTGGGAGGCCAAGGTGAGAGGATTGCCTGAGCCCATGATTCGAGACGAGCCTGAGCAAATTGGCGAGACGTCATCTCTACAATAAATAAAAAATGAGCTGGGCATCGTGGCGCATGCCTGTAGTTCCAGCTACTTGGAAGGCTGAGATTGAAGCATCACCTAAGCCCAGCAGGTCAAGGCTGCAGTGGCCCTGAGCGTGCCACTGCACTCCAGCCTGGGCGATGAGTAAGACTCCAACTCAAAAAAGAAGAGAAAAGTCCAGATTAACAGGCTTCTCCAAGTGCCTCAAACAATAAGGTCAACAGGCTGTGAACATTCAGCCACATCTTCCCTTGGCTTTTACAATCTAGCCGTACCCTTCTCCCGCTGCCCACCCTCCATGCCCTGAGAATCCCTGACACACCACAGCACGATGGTCCAACTCACAGTGTTTGGAGCCAGACTGCTTGCTCAAGGCCTGACCCTGCCATCTAATAGCAGTAGTTCTGTGACCACAGGCAAGTTAACCTCTTTGTATCTCAGTTTTTCCAAAATGGAGATAATAGGCTCTGTCTCAAAGGGCTATTGTAAAGATTTGTTAGTACATGTACAACATGTTACTTTAAAATAGGTAACACACAGGCCAGGCTCAGTGGCTCATGCCTATAATACCAGCACTTTGGGAGGACAAGATGGGAGGATCGCTTGAGCTCAGGAATTCAAGATCACCCTAGGCATCATAGTGAGTCCTCGTTGCTACAAAAGTTAGCTGGGTGTGGCGGCATGCACCTGTAGTCTCAGCTACTCGGGAGGGCTGGGGGAGGATCGCCTGAACCCAGGAGGTTGAGGCTACAGTGAACTATGATGATGCCACTGCATTCCAGCCTGGGCAACAGAATAAGACTCCAACTCAAGAAAGAAAAAAAAAAAAAAAAAAGAATCTGTGGGGGGAAAGAATGGTGTAGCAACCAGAAGTGAGTCTATGGTGCCTTCTTCTGTTGAATGTTATTTGCATCTCTTGGAGTCTAGAGAGGAGGGAGGCGTTTTCACTTAGAGTTCTTTGGAAGAATAACAAAGAGTAAAATTCTAAGTAATGATACAGATGAGAAGATAGGAGGAGCCATCTATATTGCATAAACGAATTAGAATTCAAAAAGAAATTTTTTTTGAGTTGGAGTCTTACTCTGTTGCCCAGGCTGGAGTGCAGTGCACGCTCACGGCCATCGCAGCCTCAACCTGCCGGGCTCAGACGATCCTTCTGCCTCCGCCTTCCAAGTAGCTGGAACTACAGGCACGTGCTACCACACTCGGCTAGTTTTTTATTTACTGTAGAGAGCCGCCTGGCCAAGTTGTCCAGGCTGGACTTGAACCCCTGGGCTCAGGTAATCCTCTCGCCTCTGCCTTCCAAAGTGCCGGGATTACAGGCTTGAGCCATTGCGCCCAGCTCAAAAAGAAATTTTAAAAGCTTTATTTTTTTTTGATCAACTAATCTCATGAGAACAAGTCATCTGAGATTTTCACTAGAATGGAGGAAACATTCAAGGGGCTGGATACTGTGCTAAGGACTGGGGACAGATCCATGGGATGTGGTCCTTGCTCAGAGGAGGGATCTATTTGTTTGAGACAGGCACAGGAACAAATGATCGTTCATTGCTGTCAGTGAAGCATTAGCAGAAATAACGATGCAGAAGGTGCTACTGAGTTTGAGGTATGAAAATGGATGGGTGGCCGGGCGCAGTGGCTCATGCCTGTAATCCCAGTGCTTTGGGAGACTGAGGTGAGAGGACTTCCTGAGCCCATGGCTTCAAGACTCAGCCGGGGCAACCTGGCGGGACTCATCTCTACAATAAATCAAAAAACTAGTCAGGGGTGATGGCACATGCCTGTAGTTCCAGCTACTTGGAAGGCTGAGGCAGAAGGATGGCCTGAGCCCAGCAGGTCAAGGTTGCGATGGCTGTGAGCATGCCACTGCTGTCCAGCCTGAGTGACAAAGTAAGACTCCAACTCAAAACAACAACAACAAAAACAAAACAAAAACCCAGCTTTGAACAGTGACCCCTGAGCTGAATTTATTTATTTGAGACAGTCTCGCTCTGTTGCCCAGGCTGGAGTACAGTGGCACGATCATGGTTCACTGCAGCCTTGACCTCCTAGGGTCCAAGCAATCCTTTCACCTCAGCCTCCAAGGAGCTGGGACTACAGTCATGCATCACCACGCCTGGCTAATTTTTGTCTCTTTGCAGAGACAAGGTCTCACTATGTTGTTTAGGCTGGTCTCGAACGCCTGGGCTCAAGCGATTGTCCCGCTTGGCCTTCCAAAGTGCCAGAATTACAGGTGTTAGCGCAGCACCTAGCCTGAGCTGAATTGTAAATAAAAATCAAATGCACTAACAGCTGTGATTTCAGATGCCCAGCCTTCACTGATGCCTGACTTCTGTCCGGGTCTGGCTCCCCAATTTTACAGGTACTTCCATGCTACCTAAAATGCCTTCAGTAAATGCCCATTCTGTTTAAATTCATCAGAATTGGTTGCTGTTGCTTGCAATTGAGAATCCTATCAAAGATTTTGTATCAAAAAGAAGAAGTGCTACAAACGAAATAGGAATGGGGAGTGATTGGTTAACAAGTATGGCATTTCCAGTTTTGCAAGACGAGCGAGTTCTGTGGATGGTTGGTGGTGACGGCCTTACAGCAATGGGCATGCACTTAATGCCATGGACCTGTGTGCTTTAATATGGCTAAGATGGCAAATGTTATATTATGTGCATGTTTCACTCAGTTTTAAAAATTACTTTGAAAAATCAGAATGGCCAGGCATGGTGGCTCAAGCCTACTGTAATCCCAGCACTTTGGGAGGCCGAGGTGAGAAGATTGCCTGAGCCCATGGGTTCGAGACCAGCCTGGGCAACTTGGCGAGACCTTGTTTCTATAATAAACAAAAAAATTAGCTGGGCATGGTAGCACGCACCTGCAGTTCCAGCTACTTGAAAAGCTGAGGCAGAAGGATCGCCTGAGCCCAGCAGATTGAGGTTGTGGTGGCCATGAGTGTGCCACTGCTCTCTACCCTGGGTGACAGAGTAAGACTCCAAACTCAAAAAAAAAAAAAAAAAATCAGAATGGCTGAATGGAGGAAAGGATAGAGGGTTCTGAGAGTCCCACTGTCCCAGTTGGGGGACGCTGGCCATTCGTGATACCCCAGAGCAAAAGCAGAGTGGGTCAAATCGCCCCTGTTGTCCGTTAGACCCAGACCATGTGCCTCCTCATTCTAGGCCATGTTAGAATTTCCTTAGAGCAGGGATGGGCAGAGCATGAAAACTTGCTGGGAAGAGCTAGACTTTCCCAGAGCCAAAGACTTCATGTTATCTAGCTATGGGCACCAGTATCCCAACAAACGCAGAACCTAAGTTCTCAGTTTTGCCAAAGGAACTCCCAACTTGTCTGACACCAGCCTGTGGCAATTCAAGCCCAAGACAATCAATCCAGAAGTCCCAAACCCATACCAAGCAGGCCTTAAAAAAGAGATCTTTGCCCATGCCCAGCCCGTCAGGTACAGCTAGGGGGTTTCTGGCACCAGGGAGATTCTCATACTGGACATACTTCAGCAGAGCCAGAAGCTATCCAACTGGCCAACCAAGGAAAGCACTCCTGGCTACTCCTGTTCAGACAGCTACTCCACTGTGAGTGTTATTTTTCCCTGAGGTTGGATGTTTTGAGGGATATAGCCTATCTAGTCAAGAGTCACCAGAGACCATTGAACAAAACTCCTTTCAGGTATAAGAGAATAGCATGTCGCCCAGAGATCCTTGCAATGCTCACATGAACATTTGGGTCACCTCCCTGGGGAAAAGGGCATGGGTCAAGGGTATTTCTGGCAGTGTGTAATTCATCTGAAGGTGGATGAATTATCCTAAGGGTGGGTTCATAGGGTCACCATGGCTGAGCTCACTATGGAGCAAGGAGTAAGGCTAAGGGTAATCCTACCCCCTCCTTAACACAACTGGTTGAAGGATAAGCAGATCCAAGCCTCCATAGGCCAAAGGGACAGAACGAGATAATTCCTGGGAATGAGATCTTACTCTTTTTTTTTTTTTTTTTTTTTTTTTTGAGTCGGAGTCTTACTCTGTCACCCAAGAATGCAATGGCACTCTCATGGCCACTGAAGCCTCAACCTGCTGGGCTCAGACAATCCTTCTGCCTCAGCCTTCCAAGTAGCTGGAACTAGAGGTGTGTGCCACCATGCTCGGCTAATTTTTTGACTTATTGTAGAGATGATGTCTTGCCAAGTTGCCCAGGCTGGTCTCAAACCCCTGGACTCAGGCAATCCTCTCATCTCTGCCTCCCAAAGGGCTGAGATTGCAGGCATAAGCCACCGCGCCCAGCATTTCTTTCAGAAATATTAAGAGCCCGAGGGGAGCGGAACAAAGAAATGCCTCAAATTAGCATTAGTATTCATCAACTCTACCCTTTTGTCTGAGAAGAGACATACTTTAAGTCATACCCAATGCTGGATGGACATTCCAAGACAGCTGGAAGACAAAATAAAGAGTTTATGAGGCCAGGCTCGGTGCCTCAGCCTGCAATCCCAGCACTTTGGGAGGCAGAGGTGAGTGGATTGCCTGAGCCCGCGGG
>NW_007253307.1:203241-206996 GCF_000164805.1 Carlito syrichta
AGAGGTCACTCAGTATTATAGACTCTAGTTCCATCCAGGTTGCTGCGAAATTCATGATATACACGATGGAATACTACGCAGTCATAAAAAAGAACTAGTCAATATCTTATTGAGTAATGATAAGATCTCCAACTCCAAGAACCAAGCAAGAACTCCAAGAACCAAGCAAACAGAAATAAAGACAAACAGGTCTGACTTTGATCACAGGATGCTGTTTTCATAGCAGACACAAAATCACTTCAGAAAACACAAAACCCTACAGGCAATGTAAATTACGTTTATGCAACTGTCATGCACAGAAGAACTGGATATAAATTTCAAGTGTTCATTGTGGAGAAAAACGAAATATCTGTTTTGCAAACTGCAAGTGAAAAAAAAATCCAAGGTACTCATCCATTTTTCTGAAAAATGCTCAATCCTTGCTCTGGTCACCTCCCAACTTGGTGGTGAGCTCCTATCGTGACAATGACAACACAGTGCCCTTGGGTTCCCTAGATGCAAAGCATAAGGCAGGCCCTGGATAAACACATGTTCAAGTGAGAAAACACTGTATCAATATTTGTACTGAACAAGTGTTCTCACTTTTACTGGAAGCTTGAAGTACATGCATTTAGGGGATTCCTTTCTACATTACCTTTAAACTTACTTTGATACTAAGAAAAAAAAAGTTGATTGTAGAAATACAGAGAATACAAGGAAACAAAAAACAAAAAGTCGCCTAAAATTCCCCCTGCTCAAAGAAAACCACCACTAACATGCTGAGACATATTTATAGTCATTTTTTCTATGTGTAAACACTTTTTTTTTAAAAGTCAGAGTCTCACTGTCGTCCAGACTGGAGTGCCGTGTCACAATCACAGCAACCACAGCCTTGACCTGCCAGCCTCAGATGATCCTTCCACCTCAGCCTTCCAAGAAGCTGAGACTACAGGCGCACACCACCATGCCCTGCTAGTTTTTTTTTACTTGTTGTAGAGACGAGGTCTTGTCATGTTGCCCAGGCTGGTCTCCAACTCGTAGACTCAAGCAATCCTCCCGACCTGGCCTCCCAAAGTGCTGTGATCACAGGTGTGAGCTGCTGTGCCTGGCCAGTAAACACTTTTAACCGTGATAGGATTCTACTGCACACAGTGTTTTGTAACCTGCTTTTTCTACTGCATATCACATTACTGACAGCTCTACGTTATTAAATAGTCCTCAACATCGCCCCACCGCATCCATCTCCCCCATGGTTGCGCTAGACTCTTCTCTATCTCACTTATCAAAGCAAAGGAGGAAAACCTCTGACTCAGCTTCGAGTGCTCTCTTTCACTAAACACATTCACTGAAAATTAAGATATTACTTGCAAAGGCAGGCCCGGTCCACATGGCACACACCCCTTTCTCAAGAATCATCCTCAGCATACTCCAGAACTCAAAATCAACATGCAGGGTTCAGCTCCCTCTTGGTACAGCTCGATCCAAGAGCCACATTCATTTACCTATGGCATCAACAAGTGGGGGAAGAGATACAGCCCATTCAAAACACACAAACCAACACTGACGGGAATGAGGGTTGCATCCAGTTGTCACACACAATGTAGGAAACACCAACAGAGCAAAAGCAGGAAGGACAAAAGGAAGCAAACAGATTTTCAGTTTCGCTTTTGCTTTTTTTTTTTTGAGTCGGAGTCTCACTCTGTCGCCCAGACTGGAGTGCAGTGGCCGCTCCCGGCCACCGCAGCCTCGACCTGCTGGGCTCCGGCGATCCTTCCACCTCAGCCTTCCACGTAGCCGGAACTACAGGCGTGCGTTATCACGCCCAGGTCATTTTGATTTATTGTAGAGATGTTTCCCCAAGTTGCCCAGGCAAGTCTCGAACCCGCGGGCTCAGGCAATCCACTCACCTCAGCCTCCCTGCTTTTTCTTGCAACCTCAGACAACTTCCTCTACCCAAACCAAACTGAGGAAGACAAAGTCAGATGGATGAGCACAGCCAAAGTCAACTCACTTATTGACAGAGAAGACACAGGGACAAGCACAGAAAGGGCAGGACGCAACACGCTCCCAATCTTCAGGTTCTAGGAAAGTGAGGAGGTTCAGGCCAATTGGAGCTTGGGGTTCCGTGGGGGACACCAACTTATTTTTACCCATTCGTAAAGAGTTAATATCAGGCCAGGCATGGTGGCTCACGCCTATAATCCCAGCAATTGGAGGCCGAGGTGAGAGGATTGTCGAGACCCACCTGGGCAACTTGGCAAGACCTCATCTACAATAAATCAAAAAATCAGCCAGGTGTGGTGGTGCGTGCCTGTAGTTCCAGCTACCTGGAAGGCTGGGGAGGAAGGATCGCCTGAGCCCAGCAGGTTGAGGCTGTGGTGGCCGGGAGCATGCCACTGCCCTCCAGCCTGGAAGATAGAGTGAGACTCCGACTTAAAAAAAAAACAAAAACAAAATAGTTAATATCGAGTGCTTAATAAGCAAAGTAATTCCCTAAATAGATTAGGTTTGCTGTCATTTTCTTCAAAACCAGACCAAAGAGACTCTCAGCATTTTTTTTTTTTTAATGTTACAGAGGCTAGGCACAATGGCTCACATCTGTCATCTCAGCACTTTGGGAGGCCGAGGAAGTGGGAGGACTGCTTGAGCCCACGAGGTTGAGACCAGCCTGGGCAACACAGGAAGACATCGTCTTTTCCAAAAATCGGATTTTCAGTTCTGGAGTACGCTGACGATGATTCTAAAAATTAACTGGGCCTGATGGTGCACGCCTATAGTCCCAGCTTCTTGGAAGGCTTCCTTGGAAGGCTGAGGAAGAAGGATCATCTGAGCCCAGGAGGTCAAGGCTGCAGTAAGCCTTGGCTGTGCAACTGTACTCCAGCCTAGGCAACAGAGTGAGAACCCAACTCAAAAAAATAAATAAAAAATTTTAAATGCTTATGCGTGTAAAGAAAACTAACCCATTCGATACAAACATCTCCATTAAAGAAGAAAAATTATTAACTTTTGCACTCAGAAACATTTCGTAGATCACCTACCAGCAACTCGACTACACATTTTTACACAATCGTGGAAAACAGATCATGTCGTATTAATTAGTATGGCATTGGAACCAATTACTTCACTGTAAAGACATTTGAATTACAATGAAACTTTGGACACTGAGGAACTTATTTTTGGCAAAAAATCCAAATTATATACCTATATTTTTCTAACATGTGAAACAGTCACTGACATGCATCACAGGCTCATTGATACTCATGCAATAGTAATTTGTGTGACATCTTCCGCCTGGTGATTTTGTATTTGAGCAGACAATGCAGTCTCGTTTTCTTCCTCCCATATTAGTAATATGTAATTTATTATCCAGTCCGTTGTTTGAAGATGATGTAGAAGGATGCAGCCATGATTTCTGAAAACCACTTCTCACCGGGTGCAGTGGCTCGCACCTGTAATCCCAGTATTTTGGGAGGTGGAGGCAAGAGGATTGATTGCCTGGGTACAGGAGGTCAAGACCAGCCTGGGCAACTTGGAGAGAACTCGTCTCTACAATAAATCAAAAAATTGGCCAGGCAAGGTGGCTTGTGTCTGTGGTTACGTGGAAAGCTGAGGTGGAAGGATCACCTGGGCCCACCAGGTCGAGGGTGTAGTGACCATGAGCATGCCGCTGAACTCCAGCCTGGGCGACAGAGACCCCTACTGGAAAAAAAAAGAGCCGGACTCGGTGGCTCAGCCTGTAATCCCGTGCCTTTGGGAGGCTGAGGTGAGTGGATTGG
>NW_007253307.1:207111-212079 GCF_000164805.1 Carlito syrichta
AAATCAAAAAATCAGCCGGGCATGGTAGCGCATGCCTGTAATTCCGGCTACTTGGAAGGCTGAGGCGGAAGGATCGCCGGAGCCCAGCAGGTCGAGGCTGCGGTGGCCGGAAGCAGCCACTGCACTCCAGTCTGGGTGACAGAGTGAGACTCCAACTCAAAAAAAAAAAAAGAAGAAAGAAAAGAAAAACACTTCTCAACCAATTAGAAGTTGACAAATTTCAAATGGGACACCTTTTTCTTTCTCTTTTTTTTTTTTAAAGTCAGAGACTCACTCTGTCGCCCAGGCTGGAGTGCTGTGGAACACTCACGGCCACTGCAGCCTCCTTAACCTGCTGCTGGGCTCAGGTGATCCTCCTGCTTCAGCTTTCCAAGTAGCTGAAATCACAGGCATGGGCCACCACGCCCGGCTAATTTTTTGATTTATTGTAGAGATGAGGTCTCACCAAATTGCTCAGCTGGTCTCAAACCTGTAGGCTCAGGCAATACTCATGCCTTTGCCTCCCAAGTGCTGGGATTGCAGGCATGAGTCACCCGCCTGGCAGGCATTTCATTTTTTTTAATGCTTGGTACAACATATAGGAATTATATTTCTAGTCCCCAGAAGAATAATTTCCTTCACCATTTTAAAGATTTTTGCAAAAAAACAATATGTAGAAGCATATTGATTCACACAATCCACACTGCTCATACTTGCAACATAATTTAGAATCATTTCAGGCTTTTTAACTCACACAATATTACCACCATGTAATGTCCTTGTGCTGGATGTCATCCCTGCATGATTCCAAGTGTTGAGAATTTAAATGATCCTTTTGTCTATTCACACAAGTGTAAGGTTATTTTTCCTGTACACTACTGGTTTTTTCATTAAAAACTTTGGCTTTTTAGCCAGGCGTGGTGACCCACACTTGTAATCCCAACACTTTGGGAGATGAGAAGATGGCTTGAAGCCCAGGGGTTCAAGACCAGCTCGGGCAACCTGGTGAGACCTCGTCTCTACAATAAATCAAAAAATTTGCCAGGCATGGTAGCACGTGCCTGTAGTTTCAGCTACTTGGAAGGCTGAGGCAGAAGGATCACCTGAACCCAGCAGGTCAAGGCTGCGATGGCCAGGAGCGTGCCACTGCACTCCAACCTGGGAGACAGAGTGAGACTCCAACTCAAAAAAAAACCCCAAAACTTTGACTTTTTGATTTGTACTGGTATTCCCTTTTGGTTGATTTTGATTATACCAATAAGATGACTTTTCATCTTTAGTAGCTCTTCTGCTAAGACAATGCAAGTGTAATATCTATTGGTAAACGTGGTATCCTGCTGCTGGGAACTTTTTCCAACAACTTTTTATATAAATGTAATGGAATTCTGGTGCTTACTGGCAGATCATGTCCAATGATGTTTTCGGATGTTATGCTGCCATAGTAAGGAAGTACTGAAAAAAGGTACCCTGGAGGGAGCAGTGACTCAAACCTATAATCCCAGCACTTTGGGAGGCATAGGAAAGTGGATGACCTAAGTCCATGGTTTGAGAACAGCCCGAGCAACTTGGTGAGACCTCATCTCTACAACAGTAATAAAAAAAAACTGGCAGGGTTCGGTGGCTCAGTCTGTAATCCCAGCACTATGGGAGGCCGAGGTGAGTGGACTTCCTGAGCCTGTGAGTTTGAGACCAGCCTGGGCAACTTGGTGAGACCTTGTCTCTACAATAAATTTTAAAAAAGAAAAAATAGGCACGGTAGCATGTGCTACTTGGGAGGCTGAGGCGGAAAGATCGCTGGAGCCTAGCAGGTTGATATTGAGGTAACCATGAGTGTGCAACTGCCCTCCAGTCTGGGTGGCGGAGTGAGACTCCAACTCCAAAAAAAAAAAAGAAGAAGAAGAAGAAGAAAGATACCCTGTTTTTGAATCAGCAATCACATAAATACATATACCTCATTTGGTAGGCTTATTTGGATTGTATATATTATAAATGATACTCACCCTTTAAACTGAACAACAGATACATCAACACAAATTGCCAGATTAGGAATGAAATACTGCAAAAATTTTGAATCGACATATTCCAAATAATTATTGGCCTTTTGAATTCAAGTTCTGATCATCCCATCACTCAATGACCATGTCTTCAAATGAAGCATCCAGAAGATTCACATAAACCTTTCTCTACTGAATGTTTCCAAAGAGTATTTTGTCACTGAAGGCAGTTGACTGGTACTCTTGCAAATTTGGTACTTTGATTATTCCCATATTTAGGATAACTGCGATAAAAGCTAAAAATTCCTGTAAGTCAACGTCACGCCACTTACACCAAATTGATTTATGTGATAGCCACTCTTTCCATATTTTTTCATCTACATAATGATTGGTTTCATTTATTACATTATCCACTAATTCATTTGTAAAATACTGAGTAAAATAGTCAGTGGGTTCTCTTATATTACTTGCTATTTTTGGTCCTGTTGTTTGAGGACGTACAAGATTTATCCTCACCGGATGATCATCTTTTTCTGTAACATCTTCCGATTCTTCACTTGAGGATACGTTGCCTTCTACTTCTTTGAAACTAACACTTTCATCACCATCACTTTCTATCACATTCGACTGTTTTCTTCTTGGTGGGATATTAGTATTACTGTGATCATTTTCTTCCACATCAATGTTTATTCTTCTAACTTAACTGTATCAAAGTCTAAATCTAACCCATCTTTGCCGCTGCTTATAACTCTCATTTTTGTCTTTCCGTTTTTACCAATGTTCAGAAAACGAAATAAATGGATAAAAATTCTAACTGTAAATTACAAAATCACAAAATGAAATTCACCAAAAGAATATTACTAGCCGGGCTCAGTGACTCAGCCTGTAATCCCGTGCCTTGGGAGGCTGAGATGGGTGGATTGCCTGAGCCCACGGGTTCAAGACCCACCTGGGCAACTTGGCAAGACCTCATCTCTACAATAAATCAAAAAATCAGCCAGGCATGGTAGCGTGTGCCTGTAATTCCGGCTACTTGGAAGGTTGAGGCGGGAGGATCGCCGGAGCTCAGCAGGGTGAGGCTTCAGTGGCCAGGAGTGGCCGCTGCACTCCAGTCTGGGCGACAGAGTGAGACTCCAACTCAAAAAAAAAAAAAAAGAAAGAAAAAATATTACTTTTCCAATTTTACTTTTTCAATTTAGTGCAGATGGATATATTCGATCTGCACCACTTGAGACTGTAATATGACCTGCTTTCAACTTTGAAAGTCTCTTTATTTTAAGGCTACATAGTAACTTGTTTATCTATGTTTTCAAGTTATGTCATATGATACAAAGGGTATGCCCACAGCTGCCTTTCTTACGCCAATGCTCTTTATTGCAACTTTCTGTTACAAAGTGTCAGCACCGCTGAGAAAGCACTTCACACATTACATGATGTGTAATGTGTTTTTTGTTTGTCTGTTTCCACCTATATCTCGTTATATATTTTATCTCTTTATTTGCTTTTTTGCACAATTTGAATGGAAAACTTCAAGGAAACACATTTTTGAAAAATGTGTTCTTGCCTAAGTTTGTCCTGTATAGTCACCAGCCATCTCTTTATGTCCTCTGAAAAGGGACATCAAAGTGGTTTGGTAGATTTCTGATGTCCCCTCAGAGGGGACATTCGAGAGCAAAGGTTCTTCACCTCCTACATTACCTCTGACCTGCCCTCACTGGACTCCTCACACTGGCAATATCTAATACTCACTTGTGAAAGTGAAAACATAAAATGTAGCATCAAATCTTAAAACTACTTAACTTTGTGTTTTAAAATACTCATTCAGGTCAGGTGCCATGGCTCAAGTCTATAATCCCAGCACTTTTGGAGGCTGAGGTGAGAGAACTGCCTAAGCCCAGGGATTCGAGACCAGCCTGGGCAACTTGGTGAGACCTCAACTCTACAATAAATCACAAAATTAGCCAGGCACGGTGGCACACACCTGATAGTTCCAGCTACTTGAAAGGCTGAGATGGAAGGATCGCCCGGGCCCAGCAGGTCGAGGTTGCGGTGGCTGTGAGCATGCCATTGCACTCCAGCCTGGGCGACAAAGCGAGATTCTGACTCCAACAAACAAACAACAACAACAACGAAAATTCATTCATAACAGAAAACCAGTTGGCAGGGATGCACTGGTCACTGTGCTCAGCTGTACTCTCACTCACCAGTACGACAGTCTCAGCATGTACCCACATTGGGAACGTCAGTTTTACACATGCTTTAAAAGACACATTCCGGGGCAACCCCTTCAGGTCCCCTCCCACTGTGGGGGCTTTTCTGTCCTCTCAATAAATCCTGCTTGCCGGGCTCAGTGGCTCAGCCTGTAATCCCAGCACTTTGGGAGGCAGAGGTGAGTGGATTGCCTAAGCCTGTGGGTTCGAGGCCCACCTGGGCAACTTGGTGAGACCTCATCCTTACAATAAAATCAAAAAATTAGCCGGGCGTGGTAGCGCGCACCTGTAGTTGCAGCTACTCAGAAGGCTGAGGTGAAAGGATTACCGGAGCCCAGCAGGTGGAGGCTGCGGTGGCCAGGAATGGCCACTGCACTCCAGTATGGGTGACAGAGTGAGACTCCAACTAAAATAAATAAATAAATAAATCCTGTTTTCTAAAAAACATTAAAAAAAATCAAATAAACTAAAAGACACATTCTAAGCCAGGTGCAGTGGCTCACACTTGTAATCCTAGCACTTTTGGAGGTGGAGGCAAGAAGATTGCCTGAGCCCAAGGGTTCAAGACCAGCCTGGGTAACTTGACAAGACCTCGTATCTACAATAAATCAAAAACAAATTAGTTGGGCATGGTGGCGTGCACCTGTAGTTCCAGCTACTTGGAAGGCTGAGGTGGAAGGATTGCCTGAGCCTAGTGGATTGAGGCTGCAGTGGCTGTGAGTATGCCACTGCATTCTTGCATTCGAGCCTAGGCAACAGAGTGAGACACCGACTCAAAAAAAAAC
>NW_007253307.1:212099-212404 GCF_000164805.1 Carlito syrichta
AAAAAAAAAAAAAAAAGACACATTCTAAAATGTGATACAGAATTGCATCCATGATGACACAGATCACGCAGCCTTGAGTCAGACTGGGAAAGGGAAATTAATTAGAATGTGAAAACTGCTAGCCAGGCTTGGTGGCTCAGCCTGTAATCCCATGCTTTGGGAGGCCGAGGTGAGTGGATTGCCTGAGCCTACCAGTTCGAGACCCGCCTGGGCAACTTGGCGAGACCTCATCTCTATAATAAATTAAAAAATCAGCCGGGCATGGTAGCACATTCCTGTAATTCCGGCTACTCGGAAGGCTGAGG
>NW_007253307.1:212783-215013 GCF_000164805.1 Carlito syrichta
CTGGGTGACAGAGTGAGACTCAAACTCAAAAAAAAAAAAAAAAGAAAAAGAAAAGAAAACTGCTAATGCGGGCAAGACCAAGAGCTGTAGATGCAACTTGGGCTCCTGTCACTGCGCCACTGGATCCCCAACCAGTATGCGGGAGAGGGAAATGTAATGGGGCCACCAAGGCACTCCATCAACACCACATTTCAGCATGCACGGGAAGCCATGTGCCCACTGGAGCCCTGTGCCCACAGGTGACGGAGCATCACCCGAAGCAACATAAGACAGTTCCCTTAGCTTGTTCCTCCGCGTCACAGGCTCCCCATCCCTAGAAGTCCTCTCACACTCCCCCTTCACAGGACAGATTTCACATCAAAGCTTTTGTTTCTTTTATTGAGTCAGCATCTCACTCTGTCGCCCAGGCTGGAATGCAGTGGCACATTCAAGGCCACTGCAGCCTCGACCTGCTGGGCTCAGACGATCCTTCCACCTCAGCCTTCCAAGTAGCTGGAACTACAGTGCAGGCCACCATGCCCGGCAAATTTTTTTTTATTGTCGAGACGAGGTCTCGTCAAATTGCAGAGCCTGGTCTCAAACCCCTGGGGTCCGGCAATCCTCTTGCCTCCACCTCCCAAAGTGCTAGGATTACAGGTGTGAGCCACCGCACATGGCCACATCACAGTTTTTTAAACTTAAAAAAAAAAAAAATCTTCACTTTTGAATGGCCCTTTTCTCTTGGTGAACAGGAGGAATAAAAAGAATAAAATCTCTCAGTGATTGCTTGCCTGCCAAGAAGTCACCATACACTGGATCTGATGACAGGGAGGGAATCTGAGAGCCTTGCCATTAAACTTGGAGAGCTGTGAATCAATACAGGGCTCTGAAGTCAGGGACAAAAAGTTGGCCGTGGAGTCAAATGTCAGCTAGTCACCCCAGATACAATTATGTAATATGGCTTTTCTCACCTCAAGGCATTACAGTAATAGTCAGCATTTGAAACACTCACGTTCAGAACAAAGCATTGCAACTATAATAGGATTCTACAAATTCACAACATTAAGTGGTTCACAGCTTTACACCACCAAGCTCTTTGCTAGAACTTGAGGCACAGACTTGCGTCAGGAATCAAGAATATCTCCAGCAATCAAACACCAGGAGTAGTGACAATTAATCAATCCTTCTCAAAGTCAAAGGCAGCAAATTATGGAAGGGCCCACTCAACAGAGCTAGAATTATTAACAATTAATTCTACGCCGGGCTCGGTGGCTCAGCCTGTAATCACGTGCCTTTGGGAGGCTGAGGTGAGTGGATTGCCTGAGCCCGCAGGTTCGAGACCCACCTGGGCAACTTGGCAAGACCTCATCTCTACAATAAATCAAAAAATCAGCCAGGCGTGGTAGCGCACACCTGTAGTTCCGGCTACTCGGAAGGCTGAGGCAGAAGGATCACCGGAGCCCAGCAGGCCGAGGCTGCGGTGGCCGGGAGCAGCCGCTGCACTCGTCTGGGTGACAGTGAGACTCCAACTCAAAAAAAAAAAAAAAATTTCATTCTACACACCTTGCCCAGGTGCAGTGGCTCGTGCTTACAATCCCAGCACTTTGGGAGGCAGAAGTGAGAGGATTGCCTGAGCCCGCGAGTTCAAGACCAGCCCGGGCAAATTGGTGAGACCGCATACCTACAAGAAACCAAAAAATTAGCTGGGCATGTTGGCGCGTGCCTGTAGTTCCAACTACTTGGAAGGCTGAGGTGGGAGGATCACCTGAGCCCAGTAGGTCGAGGCTGCAGTGGCTGTGAGCGTGCCACTGCACTCCAGTCTGGGCGACAGAATGAGACTCCAACTCAAAAAAAAAAGAATTCTACACACCCAAAAAGAAAGAATTGCCACAGGACGTACCCTTTCTGAATGTTTGTATGTTACAGGCACTTCTTTTCCCAAATCCAAATTCCTGTCCCTCTCTCCCAAATCTGTGTATGCCCCAGGTAAGGGACATGATAAAAAGTTGAAAAACTAGACTGGGCGCGGTGGCTCATGCCTGTAATCCCAGCACTTTGGGAGGCTGAGGTGAGAGGACTGCCTGAGTCTGGGAGTTCGAGACCCACCTGGGCAACTTGGTGAGACCTCATCTCTACAATAAATAAAAATTCATCCGGGCGTGGTAGCCCATGCCTGTAATTCCGGCTACTCGGAAGGCTGAGGCGGAAGGATCACTGGAGCCCAGTGGGTCGAGGCTGCAGTGGCTGGGAG
>NW_007253307.1:215208-217121 GCF_000164805.1 Carlito syrichta
GAGTGAGACTCCAACTCAAAAAAAAAAAAATTAGCCAGGCGAGATGGTGTGCACCTATAATTCCAGCTACTTGGAAGGCTGAGGCAGAAGGATTGCCAGAGCCCAGCAGGTCGAGGCTGTGGTGGCCATGAGTGTGCCACTGCACTCCAGCCTTGGCAACAGAGTGAGATTCCAACCAAAAAAAAAAAGTTGAAAAACTAATGGTTTCTATTACTCTCCACATAGAGAAACATGGCTTTAGGTGTTTTTATTAAATAACTGCGTTTTTTTTTTACATTTGTAGGAAAATATTGTCTTCCAGTTTCTTCATTCTCATCTCTACATTATGCCCTCATCTCCACATTCCACCAACAAACAACACCCACTTCAGCAGTGACATTAAACAGGACACAGTACAAACATTGCCACCTATAGTCGGAAAAATGAAGCATCTCCATTTATTCTGTGACCTGGAAGAAGAAAAAACAGAAAGTGGGCAGGGCTCACACCTGTAACCCTAGCACTTTGGGATACCAAGGGGGGAGGAATGCTTGAGCCCAGAAGTTCAAGACTGAGCAACATAGCAAAACCTCATCTCTACGAAAATATAAAAAAATCAGCCAGGCATCATGGCACGTGCCTGCAGTCCCAGTTACTTGGGAGGCTGTTGCAGAAAGATCACCTGAGCCCAGGAAGTTGAGGCTTCAGTGAGCCATGAAGGTGCCACTGCACTCCAGCTTGGGTGACAGAGGGAAACTCTGACTCAATCAATCAATCAATCAATCAAGTATACAACTCAATGACTTTTAATACATTCACAGGGATTTTTCTTTGAGATTGTTTTTCTCTTGGGGAAATAGATCAAGCATATTGAGGTTCCCCAGTAAGTTTCCTGGTGATGTGGCATCCACTGCTTGATGCCATACCTGAGTACACAGCAGTTTCTTTTTCATTGTGTTCTGCATGGCAGTTAAAGAAACTGCCATCCCAGCCTGGGCAACACAGCAAGACCTCATCTCTACCAAAAAAAAAAAAAAAAAAAAGCCAGGTATGGTGGCACATACCTGTTGTCCCAGGTACTCAGAAGGTTGAGGTGGAAGGATCGCCTGAGCACAGGAAGTTGAGGCTGCAGGGAGCCGTGAGCATGCTCCTGCACTCTAGCCTGGGCAACAGAGTGAGACATTGACTCAAAAAAAAAACCAACCTGCTATCATCTAAGGACCCCCACTTTACAACTGTCCTCACCCTTTGAACAAAATCGATAATGAAATAAATAACTCAAATAAACTCAGATTTAGAAAAACCAAATAGAATGTAAATTTTAAAAGTCAATGTCGGCCGGATATGATGGCTCACGCCTATGATCCCAGCACTTTGGGAGGCCGAGGTGAGAGGATTGCCCGAAACCAGGGATTCAAGACCAGACTGGGCAACTTGGCGAGAACTCATCTTTACAATAAGTCAAAAAAAGTAGCCAGGCATGGTTGCACATGTCTGTAGTTCCAGCTCCTTGCAAGGCTGAGGCAGAGGGATTACTTGAGCCCAGCAGGACGAGGCTGCAGTGGCCATGCAGTGTGCCACTGCACTCCAGTCTGGGCAACAGAGTGAGACTCCAACTCAAAAAAAACAACACAAAATCAATGTCTACAAATTCTGCAGACACCACATTCTTGAAGAAAATAAATTTTACTCACTAGAGTAGAATTTAAAACAATGCATTATATTTACTAATGTTTTAAAAACTGATTTCAGCCAGGTATGGTGGCTCATGCTATAATCCCAGCACTTTGGGAGGCGAAGTGAGAGGATTACCTGAGCCCACAGGTTCGAGACCAGTCTGGGCAACTTGGCAAGACCTCATCTCTACAATAAAGCAAAAAATTAGCTGGGTGTGGTGGTGCGTGCCTGTAGTTCCAGCTACTTGGAAGGCTGAG
>NW_007253307.1:217142-219892 GCF_000164805.1 Carlito syrichta
CCAGGCTGGAGTACAGTGGCACACTCATGGCCACCGCAGCCTTGACCTGCTGGGCTCAGGCGATTCTTTTGCCTCAGCCTTCCAAGTAGCTGGAACTACAGGCACATGCTACCACACTCGGCTAATTTTCTGATTTATTGCAGAGACGAGGTCTCGTCAAGCTGCCCAGACCGGTCTCGAACCCCTGGGCTCAGGTAATCCTCTCTCCTCTGCCTCCCAAAGTGCTGGGATTACAGGCATGAGCCACCACACCCAGCTCTAAATCATTTCTGAAAATAATCTTGTCCTGACCATTTTGCACAACTGCAAAGATGGCACACAGAGTTTCTCAAGTAGTCTCTTGAGAAAACACACAGGCCGTTCTTTAAAACTTAACAAGCATTCTCAGTCACTTATGAGTGACTGACTATTCAGGTGACCAGTCATCCAGGCTTCCAGTTTCTTCTTTGCTAATGCCCTCTTAAAAGCATTTCCCTTTTTCTAGCCCTTTTCTCAGACCCAGAAAAGAAGAAACCTGACCACTAGTTAACTTAAAAGTGCTGAATGATTGAGGATATTGAAACTGAGGCTCGGAGTTTTCCCAGGTTTCTAACCAGTGTAATTTACCAGCTCTAAAAAAACCCTTGCTTTTCACATTTCAACATCTCTGAAAAAAGAATGTGTCATAGCCGGGCTCGGTGGCTCAGCCTGTCATCCCGTGCCTTTGGGAGGCTGAGATGAGTGGATGGCCTGAGTCCGCGGGTTCGAGACCCGCCTGGGCAGCGAGACCTCATCTCTACAATAAATCAAAAAAAATCAGCCGGGCGTGGTAGCGCATGTCTGTAATTCCGGCTACTCGGAAGGCTGAGGTGGGAGGATCTCCAGAGCCCAGCAGGCGAGGTTGCAGTGGCCGGGAGTGGCCACTGCACTCCAGTCTGGGCTACCGAGTGAGACTCCAACTCAAAAAAAAAAAAAAAAAAGAACGTGTCATAAAATTGACAGGATATCACGATGACAGCAATTCTTTCTTCTTTTCTTAGAGGTACATAAATAATGGTGCATCTTAAAACTGACAGCATCTAATGAGAAAGAACTATGGCAAAGGTTACTTCATGAAGTGGATAGTTATATGCAAAAGAGACCCCCTAACACTGTATTGCAAAGTCACTGACTGTGGCTCGGTTAGAACGTGACCCGCATGAAGTCAGGTTTTTACCACTTTCACAAAATTTCTAAACTGTAAAATATTCTGGAGACCACAGTAAGAAGCAGTACAGGTCAAATCTGGCATGCAGTCATCAGTTTGCAACCCATCACATTTATTCCTGTCTTACATGGTCTTGAATATTAGAGCTATTAAGACCTTGTGAGGCACTTGGAATAAAGGGAGGATTGGCCGGGCTCGGTGGCTCAGCCTGTAATCCCAGCACTTTGGGAGGCCAAGGTGAGCGGACTGCCTGAGCCCACGGGTTCGAGACTCGCCTGGGCAACTTGGCGCGATCTCATCTCTACAATAAATCAAAAAATCAGCCAGGCGTGTAGTGCATGCCTGTAATTCTGGCTACTCGGAAGGCTGAGGCTGAAGGATCGCTGGAGCCCAGCAGGTCGAGGCTGCGGTGGCCGGGAGGGGCCACTGCACTCTAGTCTGGGTGACAGAGTGAGACTCCAACTCAAAAAAAAAAACAAAAACAACAAAAAAAAGGGAGGATTATTCAGCATGTTATAAAAACTAGGACTTTGGGCTGGGCGCAGTGGTGCATGCCTGTAATCCCAATACTTTGGAAGGCCAAGGTGAGAGGACTGCCTGAGCCCACAGGTTCAAGACCAGCCTGGGCAACTTGGCGAGACCTCATCTCTACAATAAATCAAAAAAACAGCCGGGCTTGGTGGCTCAGCCTGTAATCCCGTGCCTTTGGGAGGTTGAGGTGAGTGGATTGCCCGAGCCCGCGGGTTCGAGACCCACCTGGGCAACTTGGCGAGACCTCACCTCTACAATAAATAAATAAAAAAATCAGCCGGGCATGGTAGCACGCGCCTGTAGTTCCAGCTACTTGGAAGGCTGAGACGGAAGGATTGCCAGAGCCCAGCAGGTCGAGGCTGTGGTGACCGGGAGCGGCCACTGCACTCCAGTCTGGGTGACAGAGTGAGACTCCAACTCAAAAAAAAAAAAAACAAAAACAACAGCCGGGTGTGGTGGCGCATGCCTGTAGTTCCAGCTACTTGGAGGGCTGAAGAGGAAGGATCACCTGGGCCCAATAGGTTGAGAAGTCAAGGCCAAGGTGGTAGTGAGTGTGCCATCGTACTCCAGCCTGGGCAACAGAGTGAGACTCCAACTGAAAACAAAACAAAACAAAAAAACAAAAACACTAGGAATTTGGTCTCAACAGACCTGTCTCCATAACTCACTTGCTCTGTGTCCTTATGCAGGTCACCTGTAACCTCTCTGAGTTTCCATTCTTCTCAACCGAGGATACCTCATACAGTTCTTATAAGAATTAAATGAGATTGCATGGGCATACCACTTGCTCAGCACAGCACTTGGTGTAGAGAAGGCATCAGAAACATTTGCTAACTATCTCTGTTTGTATGGAATAAGGAGAGAAGGTGTCAAAATGCCACCCAGCCTGGCCCTCATTTCTTTCTATGCCATTTGCCTCATTTTAGCCACAAACAAACTTTTAAATGCCACATCTAATGTTGTAAGAAGGCTGCCATTCGGACTAGTATTTCTGTCCGTAGAAAATCCTTTCAATAAAAGATACTTTTCTAAG
>NW_007253307.1:219912-220316 GCF_000164805.1 Carlito syrichta
AACAAAAAAAAAAAAAAAAAAAAAAAAAAGAATGTGTCATAAAATTGACAGGATATCACGATGACAGCAATTTTTGTTTTGTTAAACTACTAATATCTCCAGCAACAAAAGTTCTTCACCTGATAGTTTCAAATTTGAATGATTTAAACTGGGGTAAGTATGAATTATAACGCACTGGAGGAACCTCACATCACATCACCTCACATCAAAAATTACACAGTACGCCAGGCTCGGTGGCTCAGCCTGTAATCCCGCGCCTTTGTGAGGCTTAGGTGAGTGGATTGCCTGAGCCCACGGGTTCAAGACCGACCTGGGCAGCGAGACCTCATCTCTACAATAAATCCAAAAAAAAAAAAATCAGCCAGGCGTGGTAGCACGTGCCTGTAATTCCGGCTACTTGGAAG
>NW_007253307.1:220612-222606 GCF_000164805.1 Carlito syrichta
ACTAACTCAAAAAAAAAAAAAAGAAATGTGCTAGGCATGGGTGCCTGTTTTGCTAAGAGGTTTATAAAGTGACCCTTCTAAATAGCAATCAAAACATCTTCGTGTGACATTCTGCAGCGCACCAAGTCTGCAAACTGAAGTGCACCCATATGTAACACACCTTGCAAAAATAACCCTGCTGTTTATTTCAGTAGGCAGTCTACTCTCAGACCCTGTTAAAATCTTCCACTGGTTTTCTTACACAAACTAATTCAGGGAGACAAAACAAGCTGTGCAAACTCAAAACTGTGTTAATATTCTACAAAGGGCAACCTGACAGCACGAAACCACCCATAAAAAACAAATACCAATGAAATGTGAAGTCATCAAAATCGCCCCGGCTCATGTTTTCACTGGTAAGAGAAAGTTGAAAAAGGAAGACAGATGAGACTTGTCTTGTGGGATACAATAGAACATGTGTGGAACTAAACAGTTCCAGAAACGTGGCAAGAAACAGATACTAAAAGGTGTCTTCATCACCTCTTGCTGCTTCTTATACGGCCCCAACGTGCAGGAAGGAACCCAGTCACATACCAGCACACACACTCGTATGGTATGCCTGTTCCATCCTTCACCTTCCTACCAGACGCCAGTGAAGACGATCAGCATAGACTCATCTAGACAAAAGTGGCAAGAGGCGCTCTAGGTAGCTCCGGGCACACTGCCGACACAAACAAAGCACAGACCACGGTGGCGTGAATGTGATCCGTTTATTTGGCTGCAGTTCCCAAAACATTCTTAAAAGATTTTTTCCAGGGAGCTTTTAAAAATAATAACGTCATTAAAACAACCAAAAAAGAGCCTGAGATGAAATGCCTTCTCTGTCTCCCCGATACCTCAACCCAAGCAGCCCCTTTGTTCGGGAATGTCCACACTTCCGCACCTCTGAGCGCTCACTGCCTGCCCTCTACTGCCACTAATAGAACGGAGAAGAGGATGCCAGGGAAAGCTCCCGAAAGCAGCAGCCAGGAGCGGAGAATCCCTCAGGGGAAGTGAAACCATGCCACTTTCACCTGTGCCCCAGGTACAGCCACCCCCAAAGGGAAAACGATTCTGCACAAGCACCGCCTGGCAAGATAATCCAAAACACGCATCTCGCATGAAGTGCGCGGTGGTCATTCTCTGCTCCGATGAACGCCACATCGAGCCTCGCCCAAGCCAAAAGCCACGGCCCCAACCCCCTCCCCAGCCCGAAGCCCCTACCTCCTTCACACGCTCGGGCAGCACACACGCTCGCCCAAACACACCCAGCCGGAGTTCAGGGAGCTGCCGAGAGCGAAGCCATGACGCGAGCCAGTCTCAGACCCCAGCTTCCCCAGCCCCACCACCAGAGAAAGAGGGAACCTCGGAAGGGAAAGGAGGGTCGGGGGCAGAGAGCGCGCGCGAGGCGGCCTGCCTTTCCAGGCGTCAACTTTGCGTGAAATGCACAACCAGGAGAGGAAATACCTCCCTGCTGAGTAATGCTTCAGGGGCTGTGCATGCACCTCTCGCCAGGGGGGCCAGACCCGAGCGCGCGCCCCGCCAGATGGCAAACCACTCCCAGCTGCTCCATCCAGCCCGCCCGTCCCCCGCGCCCGCGACTGGCGGCCCACCCCCCTCGGGGGCAGAGCCACGCGCCCGTGAGAGTCGAGCCAGGCCGTCGAGCGAGGGCTCGGCGGTGATTTAGCAGGACTGACAAAAGCGGGGAGTGGGAGACCGGGAGGAGAGAGGGAGGGTAAACACAAAGCCCCTTCCAGCCACACCGACCGCCTGGGGGGGCGTGGCTTATTCATTCGCTTTATTAATACAAGAGATCCATCGCGCTTCCGTCTCTCCACCCGCCCCGGCGGTGCCGGCCTCGGGATCCCCGGCGGGGAGGGGAGGAGACAATGGCAGGGCTGCAAGCTGCCTACCCAAGTTTCCAGGAGCACCTGCCACCACCCTGAACCACCCCAGCCCCCCCCCCCCCCCCCCCC
>NW_007253307.1:224313-233894 GCF_000164805.1 Carlito syrichta
TTGCCCGCGTCGCCTCGCCGGGAACACACCGGCCCGCCCGCCCTGCGTGCACCCCCACCGGCTCGAACCGACGGCGAGGCGCTGCGGACACCAGGCGGCTCGTGTCTGAGCTGCGACGCGAAATACCAGGCTCGGGCTTAAGGTTACCCCGTGCGTGAGCCAACGGGGGAGGCGTCCTGTTAGCCACCGGAGGCTCCTTCCCGCATCCCAGCTCCTGCTTCCCTAGCCAGCAGTTCGTTGAAGCCTCCCGACTTCACGAGAGCAGGAGACGACATCGCGGAAGGAAATTCGCCACTCGGCTCTCTCGGAAGCCTCTCCTTGGATTTAGATGTTCAGTGCCCGTTGTGAGTTCAAAGGGGAAACGTGCAGAACCTGCCACTTGCCTTTGAAAAGAAAGCCTCGAAGTGCCGGCTTGGGTATTATCTGGGCGCAGTCAGGGTTTTCATTCAAGGAAGTTCAGAGGGAACTCACAAGACCCAAAAGAATCCTTTGGCCCATACCCAGTTACATTACTTAATATCTGTTGCTCCCCCACTAGGTCGTTTCCAGAAAGAAAAAAAAAAAAAGAGAGAGAGGCACACCCATCCCAACTTAAGCTCTCCGTTTTCTCCCCGCAACATAACTGGCTTAAAATGTGTCCTATATATGGTGTTTCCTTTCCAGACTCAGCCGAGATCCCACTCAAAAGGCTCCTCTAGAAATCTTGAGCCATTAGATTCCGCCAATCCCAACTGAGAACAGAAATAGTCTTTATGGAGGATTTAAAAGTCAGATCTCTGTTTATTCTTCCCACACCAAGGTGGTTCAACAATTTCAACCCTTTTCTTTGGATAAAAAACAAGGTGCATGTGCACACACGAACTCCCAGAGGCCCTGTCCTGCCTGTGGCCCCTGTGAATGGGAGTGAGACCCTCTCTGCCCTCACTAGCTGGGCCTTTGTCAAATTTGTACAGTTTGTATTAAGGGGGGGAAAAGTCATCAATGCTTAAAATTTTCTGGTGGAAAATTATCATCTCTGATTACACAGGACAACTTTTCTGCACCCTGAGGGTGCACAGTTCCTGGCTTAGGCTTTGGGTGAGGCTGTATTATCTGAAAACTGTAGAGGGGTGTGGCAGTTCCTTTATCATCTACTACCACACACCCACCACCACAGCCTGCAATGCCCCCCGCCCTCTGGGGTCATGGCCCTGGCTTTCCCTCAGGGATAGTTATTAAAAACTACAATATGAGCTGGGCTCGGTGGCTCAGCCTGTAATCCCGCGCTTTTGGGAGGCTGAGGTGAGTGGATTGCCTGAGCCCGCGGGTTCGAGACCCACCTGGGCAGCGAGACCTCATCTCGACGATAAATCAAAAAATCAGCTGGGCGTGGTAGCGCATGCCTGTAATTCCGGCTAGTCGGAAGACTGAGGTGGAAGGATAGCCAGAGCCCAGCAGGTCGAGGCTGCCATACCCGGGAGCGGCCACTGCACTCCAGTCTGGGCGACAGAGTGAGACTCCGACTCAAAAAAAAAACTACAATATGAAACTTGCCATGTATCATTTGTTGTAGGTGCTTATAAAATTGTGATCCATGACACCAAAGTCTCCTGTAAGAAGACCCAAATAAGTCATTTATTTCAGACCTATGAGGAAAAGCTTGCTTTCTTTCAAGAAATTACTGGCCGGGCTCTGTAATCCCGTGCTTTGGGAGGCTGAGGTGAGTGAATTGCCTGAGCTCATAGGTTCGAGACCCGCTGGGACAACTTGGCGAGACCTCATCTCTACAATAAATCAAAAACTAGCCGGGCGTGGTAGCACGCGCCTGTAGTTCAGGCTACTTGGAAGGCTGAGGCGGAAGGATTGCCTGGTCCCAGCAGGTCAACGCTGCGGTGGCCAGGAGCGGCCGCTGCACTCCAGTCTGGGCGACAGAGTGAGACTCCGACTCAAAACAAAAAACAAGTACACTCAAATCCTTTGTGGAATGAGGCAGGATGTAAACAAATATATATTACTATGACTGGTATTATCAATCAGTTTACCCACCATCTTCCACTCTGAAGTCTCAGATTAATAATCCAATTTATTTGGGGATGGGAAAAGACAACCCTTAAGGGAAACCACCCAGCAGTTTTATCCAAAGCAATGAGTTTCCTCCAATCAGTTTTTCATCTATCCAGCAATTGCACAGCATCTTAAATTGTAGATTCTCTCTAGAATGCACTCCATTGTGTTCCCTCTGGAGACTGCCTTTAACATCTTAGATTCGATATTGTGGGTGTTTGGCACATCTTCGTTACATGGATAATCAGAAATGAAAAATTAGCAAGAACAGTTTTAAAGTATGATGGCTCATCCCAAACAGGGAACATTTTAATGCTAAACCTCTACAAATTATTGAATTGTCTTAGAAAAACTATGTGTATTGTAATCACATCTAGGAAACGCCCAAGACAGAGTAATGTATAATGTCACATGTTCAAGGTTTACATAAATAACACTTGAGCTGGGGTAGATCATGCCTGTAATCCCAGCACTTTGGGAGACTGAGACGAGAGGACAGCCTGAGCCCAGGGGTTTGAGACCAGCCTGGACAACTTGGCGAGACCTTGTCTCTACAATAAATCTAAACAGTAGCTGGGTGTGGTGCCACACGCCTGTGGTTCCAGCTTTTTGGAAGGCTGAGGCGGAAGGATCGCCTGAGCCCAGCAGAGTACAGTGACATACTCACAGCCACTGCAGCCTCGACCTGCTGGACTCAGGCGATCCTTCTGCCTCAGCCTTCCAAAAAGCTGGAACCACAGGCATGCGCCACCACGCCCAGCTAATTTTTAGATTTATTGTAGAGACGAGGTCTCGCCAAGTTGCCCAGGCTGGCCCCAAACCCCTGAGCTCAGGCATTCCTCTCTCCTCGGCCTCCCAAAGTGCTGGGATTACAAGAATGAGGCACCATGCCCGTTTTTTTCTTCTTTTTTTTGAGTCAGGGTCTCACTCTGTTACCCGGGCTGGAGAGCAGTGACACCAATCATGGCTTCCTGCAGTCTCGGACTCCTGGGCTCAAAAGATTCCAGCCTCCAGAGTAACTGGGACTACAGGCATGTACCAAAAAGCCCAGATACAGTGTTTCTTTCTTTTAAAAAAATTTTTTTTTATTTTTATGCTTTGTAGAGGCAGAGTCTCGCTTTGTTGTTCAGGCTGGTCTTGAACTCCTAGCTCCAAACAATCCTCCCACCTTGCCCTCCCAATGTGTTAGTATTACAGGAATAAGCTACCACATTGGATCTATTCTAGTGCTCTAAAAAGAATAAAATATTACCTGAAATATAGATATATGTTTTTTGGTTTTTTTGTTATTTGAATTGGAGGCTCACTCTGTCACCCTGGCTGGAGTGCAGTGGCATGCTCTCAGCCACCACAGCCTTGACCTACTGGGCTCAGGTGATCCTTCTTCCTCAGCATTCCAGGTAGCTGGAACTATAGGCATATGCCACCACCCCTGGCTAATTTTTTTTTTTTTTTTTTAGTTAGAGTTTCACTCTGTCACCCAGACTGGAGTGCAGTGGCCGCTGCCAGCCACGGCAGCCTCGACCTGCTGGGCTCTCCGGCGATCCTTCCGCCTCAGACTTCCAAGTAGCTGGAACTACAGGCATGCACTACCACGCCTGGCTAGTTTGATTTATTGTAGAGATGAGGTCTCACCAAGTTGCCCAGGCAGGTCTCAAACCCTGGGTTCAGGGAATTCTCTCGCCTCTGCCTTCAAAGTGCTGGGATTACAGGGGTGAACCACCATATTCGACCTTTTTTTTTGTAATATAACATAATATCCATCTTCTTACTGCTTATATTACTGATTTTTTTTTTGAGTTGGAGTCTCACTCAGTCGCCCAGACTGGAGTGCAGTGGCCGCTCCCAGTCACCGTAGCCTCGACCTGCTGGGCTTTGGTGATCCTTCCGCCTCAGCCTTCCAATTAGCTGGAACTACAAGCATGCACTACCATGCCTAGCTAATTTTTGATTTATTGTAGAGATGAGGTCTCACTAAGTTGCCCAGGCGGGTCTCGAACCCGCGGGCTCAGGCAATCCACTCACCTCAGCCTCCCAAAGGCACGGGATTACAGGCTGAGCCACCGAGTCCAGCTTGATTTGCCTTTTTTAATCATTACCATTTCTAAAATATCCTAATGTGCTTCTACATTTTTACTTTGTACTTTTTTCCTGCTTTTTAATGAGTCTTTTTATTGACTAATGTTAGTGAGGTTTTTTTTTTTTTTTTTTTTTAATTGCATTTGTTTCCTTCTCCTGGTTAAGATGGTAATCACTGCCTTTCGATTATTTTGCTGGTTACACCTGACATTTTACATGATTGCTGTTAAATGAAGTTTAGCCTAAAACTGTCTCCTTACACATTTTAAGTTCGATCTAAAGTATTCTTCATACCTAGTAAACCTAACTATGATGTGGAAACAGGCTACAACCCACTCTTGTGACAATCACTTAGTTCAGCCAATCAAGGTGACCAACTATTTAAACAGTGTTCAAATAAGGCAACTGCCAAACTGTTTCCTTTTTTTGTCCATAAATCCTTTCTGACCACAGGCCAGCATGGGAGTCTCTCTCAACCCATGGGAGATGAGGCGAGCCACCTGCTTCTCAAATCATCCTTTGCTCAATCAATTTCTGTTAAATTTAATTTGCCTAAAGCTTTTCTTTTAACAATGTCTAACATAGCAAATCAATAATTAATATTTTAATCCAGACAATACCAGAAGCTTGAAAAACTGTTTTTGATCATTATTTGCATGACATTGCTACCTAGTTTCATTTTGTCTGTTTTGTTAAACCAGAGTAGATATTATTTTTACACATATTATATGTTAACACAGATATTATTATGTTATACATATTATATTTTATATATTTCTTCTAACTCTACCAATATGTTTCGCAGCTTTTTTTCTAAGGATTGCTTGTTGCTTCTTAGATGTTCCTTTGGGACCATGTTCCTTCTTCCTGAAGAACATCCTTTTAAATTCCTTTAGTAAAGGTCCATTGGTAATAAACTCTCAATTAGTATTTATTGCCAGGCGAAGTGCCTCACCCCTATAATCCCAGCACTTTGGGAGGTTGAGGTGAGAGGACTGCCTGAGCCCACGGGTTGAAGACCAGCCCAGACAAATTGGTGAGACCACATCTCTACAATAAATCAAAAAATGAGTCAGGTGGTGTCACATGCCTGTGGTTCCAGCTACTTGAAAGGCTGAGGTGGAAGGATCACCTGAGCCCATCAGGTTAATGCTGCGGCAGCCAGGAGCGTGCCATTGCACTCCAGCCTGGGTGGCAGAGTGAGACTCCCAACTTGCCGGAGCCCAGCTCCCGCAGAATCCAGAGATTCCCAAAGGTGGAGATGGCGTCAGAGATTGTGAGAAAGAGAGAAAGAGAAAGAAAGAGGCTGGACCCCTGTCTAGCGCAGAAGTTATTTATTGGGAATTACAACGGGTCTTTTATCCCCAAATTTTGCACAGACTCACATGTCTTTCACGTGAACACAAAGCCAGGTGTGTGAAGGGTGTCCCCCACCCACCAGATGTTCTTTCAGGTATGAGGAAGAAAATCCCATAACAGATGTTTACCTTAATCCATGACTGCCTATAAACCCTTTTCATCCTATGCTAATTTATGCTAATACCAAGTTAAATGATAACCTAAAAATCCCATAACAGATGCTAACCTTGATCCATGACTGACCTATCCTATAAACCTTTTCCATCCTATGCTGATTTATACTAATATCAAGTTAAAAGATTCTATAGAAACTTAAATACTTACTTTTCAACCTAAAGCGGCCCATTCCAGAATGTTTGGAATGTGGCCCAGTCCACAGTGGGCTATCCGCAAGTAACCTAGCCACATTCTTTCAACAAAATGGCTGTCTAAACTTATATTTCTAAAACTATATTCTACAATTTACACCTTGCTCAACTTCAGTAAATCCTAAAATCACGACCCAGAAGCCTGTGACCAATACTGAGGCTCTTAGATGTGACCCGAGTTTGAAGTGTAACTTGTGTGAAAGCCAGAACCGCAGTTTGTGGAAGAATGGGAGCAATGAGCTTCTAAAGTTAGCTTATGTTCGTCCTGGTCTCAGAGTTTTTATGTTTGAGCTTGCAGGAGCTTTTTCTGGTTATAGTGCTATGTAGAAAGGGGGAGGAAATAGGGTCTATAGTGCCCAAACATAACCTAGTGGTCTCGGGGTCATCGGCCCTACCTGATCCCTAATGCTTAGTGGGCCTCCGTGGCCAGCTCCCAACAATAAAAAAAAAATTATTGTGTATTGAAAATCCATGGCAGATGATGAAATTATATATTAGAAGAAGACTCAAAACTCTTGTAGAATATGGAAGGATGTAAATGAGCATTCTTAATGTGATTAATGCCATTGGTCAGATTTACTCCCATCACTCTATTAAAAGAAAAAAACTTGTGACAAATTATCTGGAACAGAGTTTAATGGAGCAAAGAATGATTCATGAATCGGGCAGCCCTCAAACCAGACTAGGCTCAGAGACCCCAGCACAGCCACGTGGTGGAAGAAGTTTTATAGACAGAGAAAGGAAAGTGACATACAGAAAACCAAAGTGAGGTACCAAAACAGCCGGACTGGTTCCAGTTCACTATTTGCCTTCTTTGAACCAGGTTTGAACAATTGATCGCCTTTGATTGGCTCAAGCTCGGTGATTGGCACAAGAATAGGTTACAGAATGTTTACACAGCCAGCTGGGTCACAGTTCACCATGCCAAGGTTACAGAGCTTGAGGTCAATCCCAAAACGTGCAAGGGGGCAGCTTTGGGACAGATTTAACAACTCTGAAGCCTCAGGTTTTAATCATTATTCTGTGAGGTGCTGGGGGACAGAACAACCCTTAAGAAAAAATAGTGAATGGTCTTATCCAAATTAAAATTGTTGTCTCATTCTCAGCACTTTGAGGATGTTCCTCTAATTTCTGGCCTCATTGTTGATGAGAATGGTCAGCTCTTAGTCTAATTATTGTTCTTTTGTGGTTCATTTGCCTTATCTTTATCTGCTTTTTGTTCTTGGTGTTCTAAACTTTCTTTCTTTCTTTTTTCTTTTTGAGTTGGCGTCTTACCCAGGCTGTTGCCCAGGCTGGAAAGCAGTGGCACGCTCATGGGCACCACAGCCTAGACCTACTGGACTCAGACGATCCTTCCGCCTCAGCCTTCCAAGTGGCTGGAGCCACAGGTGCGCATTACCGTGCCCACCTAATTTTTTTGATTTGTTGTAGAAACGAGGTCTCACCAAGTTGCCCAGGCTGGTCTCAAACCCCTGGGCTCAGGCAATCCTCTTCCCTCTGCCTCCCAAAGTGCTGGGATTACAGGCGTGAGCCACCACACCTGGTAACTTTCTAAAATTTGTCTACATGTGGCTTTCATTTTCTTTATCATGCCTAATACAGTTTGTGCTTTCTCTATCTGTAAATTTAAATATGCTATCATTTCTAGAAAATGCTCAGCTATTATCTCTTCAAGTATTATCTTTTCTTCATTTTCTGTATTCTGGGACTCCAACTAATTATATGTGACACCTTACTCTATTTTCTATGTGTCTTAACCTCTTTCACACATTCTGCCTTCATGTCTATTATGCTACAATCTAAGTGATTTATTCACATCTCTCTTCTACTTTGCTAAATAGCTATTTGTTTGAGTCTAATCTTCTGTTTAACTCATCAACTGAGTTTTTTCTTCAACAGTTATATTCAATAATTATATCTAAAAGTTCTATTTAATTATTTCTCAAATCAGCATCTTCATTCTTGGTAGCTTCTTATTTTGTGTTTCCAAATTTTATTTAATTAAATCTCATAACTAGTTATTTTATATCTTCCTAATTCTTTTTTTTTTTTTTGAGTTGGAGTCTCACTCTGTGGCCCAGACTGGAGTGCAGTGGCATACTCAAAAGCACTGCAGTCTTAACCTGCTGGGCTCAGGTGATCATTCCTTCTCAGCTTTGTAAGTAGCTGGAACCACAGGTGTGCACAACCATGCCCTGCTAGTTTTTTGATTTATCATAGAGGTGAGCTTCCACCAAGTTTCCCAGATTGGTCTTGAACCCCTGGACTCAGGCAATCCTTTCACCTCTGCCTCCAAAAGTCCTGGGATTACAGGCATGAGCCACTGCACCCAGCTGTTTCTGATGACTTGTTTTTGTTTTTGTTTGGTTTTGATTCAGTGTCTCACTCTGTTGCCCAGGCTGGAGGGCAGTGGCACGCTCACAGCTACCGTAGCCTCAACCTGCTGGGCTCAGGTGATCCTTCCTCCTCAGCCTTCCAAGCATCTGGAACTACAGGCATGTGCCACCATGCTCAGCTATGTTTTCTGATATATTGTAGAGATGAGGTCTTGCCAAGTTGCCTAGGCTGGTCTCAAACTTGTGGGCTCAGGCAATCCTCTCACCTCAGCCTCCCAATGTGCTGGGATTATAGGGGTGAGCCACCACACCCGATTTTTATTTTATTTTATTTATTTATTTTTGAATAGGAGTCTCACTCTGTCACCCGGGCTGGAATGCAACGACACACTCATGGCCACTGCAGCCTCGACCTGCTGGGCTCAGGCGATTCTTCCACCTCAGCCTTCCAAGTAGCTGGAACTACAGGCGCTCACCATCATGCCTGGCTAATAATTTTATTTATTGTAGAGACGAGGTCTCACCAAGTTGCCCAGGCTGGTCTCAAACCCCTGGACTCAGAGAATCCTCTCGTCTCCATCTCCCAAAGCACTGAGATAACAGGCGTGAACCACTGCACCCAGCTGATTCTGCTGACCCCTATGCTTAGCGACTTTATCTCACGTGTTATTGGAAGTTCACTTGGTTGTGATTTTATTTGGTTAATCCTAGTCAATAGGAAAGCAAAGTGAATTTGTGGTTGGTTCTGCTAAGGACCAAAGGACACTACCCACCCCCAGGACCACTTCTGCCCGATTAATCTCAACTTCACCCAGAAGTCTCTCTGGTTTAGCTATTGATAGCCGGGTGAGTCTCAACTGCAGGCTGACATAGCATTTACTTGCTGCTTACTGCATCATTCTTTGGTTTTAGCTAACTTTTTCAGGGAGGAGGGATATATGACTGTTCAGCAAATATTCACTTCTCCACCTCCAGGAGATGTTCTTGCCCCAGTGATACTGCACTTGACCTTGTAACTTATGGTGGCCAATGGAACTTTGGGATATGAGCAGAAATGACTAGCTCAAAACAGAGATCAGAAGAGGATGTGCAAGTTACTGCCACCACTTGGGTGCTCCCACCTTCACCATGAGAACATTACATCCCAGGCAATCCGCTTGCCTCTGTCTCCCAAAGTGCTGGGATTACAGGCGTGAGCCACCAAGCCCGGCCTAAGTTAGTGAACTTCAAAATCAAACATCAAGTCCCTATTACCTTGAAATTGGGAAACGTATTGATTAGTTCATATGGTCACTGTAAAAAATTACTACAAACTTAGTGGCTTAAAACAACAGTTATAGCCGGGCTCGGTGGCTCAGCCTGTAATCCCGCTCTTTGGGAGGCTGAGGTGAGTGGA
>NW_007253307.1:234116-237413 GCF_000164805.1 Carlito syrichta
TGTTCGAGACCCACCTGGGCAACTTGGTGAGACTTCATCTCTACAATAAATCAAAAAATCAGCCAGGTGTGGTAGCGTGTGCCCGTAGTTCCAGCTCCTTGGAAGGCTGAGGCGGAAGGATCGCCGGAGCCCAGCAGGTCGAGGCTGCGGTGGTCGGGAGCAGCCACAGCACTCCAGTCTGGGCGACAGAGTGAGACTCCAACTCAAAAAAAACAAAAACAAAAAAACAACAGTCATTTTTTTCTCTTACAAGGTGGAGGGGACCCCAAAAAACCAGGAATTTATTTATAAAAATTGTATATTTATTCCTACATGTTTAAACTTCAGTCACCTTCAAAGTGCTCTCCATTTGATGCAATACACCTAACCAAGCCACTTTTCCCACTACTCCAAACAGTTTTGACGGCATCAATTTTGATGCCTTCTAGCACTTCTGCCATTTCTCGTTTCACCTCTTCTACATCAGCAAAACGTTTCCCTTGGAGGACTTTTTTCATCAGGGAAACAAACAAGAAAAGTTGCTTGGGGCACCGTCAGGTGAATAGGAGTGTGGCACATGGGGTCATGTCATTTTTTTTTCATCTAAAACACTCGGCACAGTGAACACTCAGGGCAGGTTGTTCATGAAAATCACCCATCATGAAATGGGCAAACATGTTGAATGTCCTCCCAAAATTCACTGAAGTTGAACACAGTCTCTCACAACAATGCTAGCTGGTGCACTGATGCTACAAGGAACCTCCCCTCCAAAAGATAACTTTGCTTTTCTGGGGAGTCCGCTTTTGTTTAATTCTGGAGTCCAGAAGCTCAAAATCAGTATCCCTGGGCCTAGACCAAGAGAATCAGCGTCCCGGCCTTCTAGAGCTGAATTCCTTGCATTCCTTAGCTGAGGGTCCTTCCCTTCCTTTTCAAGGCCAGTAGTGTCTTCAGATTCCCCTCCCTGCTGGGGTCATTGTATCACCTCCTTTCTTCTGTTTGTAGTCAAATCTCCTTCTACTCCCTCTAATAAAGACGTGTTACCACGTAATGTAACGTTCACAGGTTCCAGGGATTAGGTCCTGGCTATTTTAGGAGGCCGTTATTCTGTTAGCCACAAAAAGTGTGGTGGTCAATTCTAGTCTGTACTTTTCTGGGTGCCACAAATGCTCAATTATCTGAGTTCAAGTTTTTAGTAGATAAGGGGAATGATTTGTTTCCTTTAATTTCCTTTGCACTTTCATTTTCCAGAAGGAAAATAAATGATGTCCCCTTCAACTCTATGGTAGAAATTCTAAAACAGCGGGTTTTTTGTTTTTGCTTTGTTTTTCTGAGTCGGAGTCTCACTCTGTCACCCAGGCTGGAGTGCAGTGGCATGCTAACAGCCACCACAGCCTCAACCTGCTGAGCTCAGGCAATCCTTCCACCTCAGCCTTCCAAGTGACTGGAACCACAGGCGTGCGCCACCACACCTGGCTAACTTTTTGGTTTATTGTAGAGAAGAGGCCTCACCAAGTTGCCCAGGCTGGTCTTGAACCCATGGGCTCAGGCAATCCTCTCACTTTGGCCTACCAAAGCTCTGGGATTATAGCTGTGAGCCACCACGCCCAGCCTAAAACAGTGGTTTTAATGAACAATGTTGACAATACGTTGGTTATAGACTCACAAAACAATAATTGTTTAATAGCCTGAAAAACCTCTACCTGACTTAAAAGGTGAAAAATGTATCTTTTCATTGAGAACTCTTCTACTGCTCCACTAATACACTTTAAAAGTACGCTTCTAAGTGATTTTTCTATATTTATTATTAGTGTTGCAAGCAGGAAGACCAAGCAGAGTCATTAAATGACTCAGCTAACAATTCCAAAGATGTCACTAACAGTGTTGAATTTGCGTTCTGCTTTGTTGAACAGGGCGGCATACTGGAAAAAAGGAAGAAGATTCATGTACTGGAAATCCTCCTTCACTGCCAGTGGTGGCTTCACAAAGTATGAGTGAGCACTTGAGATAAACAAAACCAACTTCTCCAGCTATTTGTAGCAAACACACATCCTGTGTGTGTCTCTACAATTTTTTTCAAATTCCGTCCACAAGTACAGCACTCACGGAGCTTACTGGTCTCGTCCCCCTTCCACACCTTCCCTGTTTGTGATGGAGACTTCTAGTTCTACGGGTTGTTCTTTCAGTATCACTGGTTATGTCTTTTTTTTTTTTTTTTTTTTTTTGAGTTGGCATCTCACTCTGTCGCCCAGGCTGGGGTGCAGTGGCACGCTGACGGCCACCGCTGCCTCGACCTACTGGGCTCAGGTGATCCTTCTGCCTCAGCCTTCCAAGTAGCTGGAACTACAGACATGCACCACCATGCCTGGCTAATTTTTTAGATTTAAGGTAGAGATGAGGTCTCACCAAGTTGTCCAGGCCGGTCTCGAACCCACAGACTCAGGCAATCCTCTCACCTGGGCCTCCCAAAGTGCTGGGATTATAGGCGTGAGCCACTGCGCCTGGCTCACTGATTATGTCAAAACTTGATCCCAAACATAGATAACTCCATTATAGATTCTGGAGTCTATTCACCAGCATCTCTAGAACATCCCCTGGGACCGTTTCACTGTCTTACTGAGTCGGTAGTAGGGCTAGAAGTAGACTGTCGCTTTGCCTTTCCAAGGAAGATAAAACTGGAGAGAATGGGATTAAAATACTGGAGAAGGAAAAAAATAAGCCAAAAGTCTTTCTGTTGGCAAGCTAGTAGAGAAACAAGGCTTTTACACATTGCTGACAAGAGTGCCCATCAACCCGTGGGGGTAGATTTGTCTACGTTTAGCAAATTACATTGTTGTTTTTTTTTTTTTTTTGAGTTGGAGTCTCACTCTGTCGCCCAGACTGGAGTGCAGTGGCCACTCCCGGCTACCACAGCCTCGACCTGCTGGGCTCTGGCGATCCTTCCGCCTCAGCCTTCCAAGGAGCTGAAACTACAGGCGAGTGCTACCACGCCCGGCTCATTTTTTGATTTATTGTGGAGATGAGGTCTCACCAAGTTGCCCAGGCGTGTCTCGAACCCAAGGGCTCAGGCAATCCACTCACCTCAGCCTCCCAAGGGCGCAGGATTACAGGCTGAGCCACCGAGCCCGGCTACATTGGTATTTACTCATTACTCCAGCAATCCCACTTCTAAGATTATAGGCACCAGCAGAATATGAAGTGACATGTGCATTTGAAATACGAAAAGCAAGCCGGGCTCAGTGGCTCAGCCTGTAATCCCGTGCCTTTGGGAGGCTGAGGTGAGTGGATTGCCTGGGCCCATGGGTTCGAGACCCGCCTGGG
>NW_007253307.1:237433-238242 GCF_000164805.1 Carlito syrichta
TAGCATTCCAGTTTGGGCGACAGAGTGAGACTCCAACTCAAAAAAAAAAAAAAAAAGAAAAGAAATATGAAAAGCTTAGCAACAACCCCAAATGTCCATCAACAAAGAAGTAGTTGAATCAATTATTGGTATAGTTAGCCAGTGGAATATTATATAGCTGTAACAGTGAAGTAATATCAAGGATATATTAAGTTAAAAAGAATGCTGAGTGCAGAGCCATGTTTCTCTGGGCTATCATTTGTATGCAAACAGGAAAACAAGCTCGAGTCCGAAGTACAGATGATATCACCAGGGCTGTCTCTTGCCTCTGCGTGTCTCTGCTTGGCTTCATTCTGCAGTCTGGTTCTTTCCATCGAGTAAATGAGAAGCTGCTAGCTGCCCGTCTTCCCTGCAAAAAGAGAACTGGCTTTTGTCGATTAAACCTTAATAAAGCCAGGGGGTGTGGGGAAGAACTGGTCTTTCCCAAACTATTCTGTCAAACAAGGATGGTGCAGCCTGGGTCACAGACTTATTCCTGTACAAAAGGGAGGAAGGAGAGGACAGGGTGGAGTGGCTGACAGTCCCACAGGGACCATGTGGCATGAGGAGAAAATGGTTCCCAGATGAAACGGGGCACTGAACACACAAGAATGAGAGATGAGCCGGGCTTGGTGTCTCAGCCTGTAATCCCTCGCCTTTGGGAGGCTGAGGTGAGTGGATTGCCTGAGCCCGCAGGTTCGAGACCCGCCTGGGCAGCAAGACCTCATCTGTACAATCAATAAAAAAATCAGCCAGGCGTGGTAGCGCATGCCTGTAATTCCGGCTACTCG
>NW_007253307.1:238592-240374 GCF_000164805.1 Carlito syrichta
TTTTTTTTTTAGTCGGAGTCTCACTCTGTCGCCCAGGTTGGAGTGCAGTGGCATGCTCACGGCCACTGCAGCCTCAGTCTGCTGGGCTCAGGAAATCCTTCCACCTCAGCCTTCCAAGTAGCTGAAACTATAGCCATGCACCACCGCACCTGACTAATTTTTTGACTTATTGTAGAGACGAGGTCTTGCCAAGTTGCCCAAGCTGATCTTGAACCGTGGGCTCAGGCAATCCTCTCACCTCGGCCTCCCAAAGTGCTGGGATGACAGGCCTGTGCCACCGCGCCTGGCATAATATATTAAATAAATTTGAGGATTACATGGTCATTGGCTTCTGGTTTTTCCATTTCACCTTCTAGATTTTTAAGGGAATCTGAAGTCCTTCCCCACTCCAGGAAAGAAAGGAGTTTAGAAAGTGAATTCTGAAGGTGCAGGTAAAATAAAAGCATCAGAATTCATGCCTGTACTAGGACAAAACAGTGTTTTGTGTTATGTTTCCCACCCAGAGAGGTCTGCCTTTGCTTCCTGGTGCATGATTGCTTCTGGGAATTCCCTGGGGCTGGCTGGAATGAAGACCTGCCAGGAAACAGCGGGTATTGCTTATTGGAAGCCGGCTAATGATCTCAGAAGCATTTGGGGACAAGTGGAATCCTCTTCCTTGAAGGCTGCTCGCCCAGTCTTAGCATTCCCAAGATGGGCAAAAGCATATAAATGAAAACAAAATTTCTGGGCATCTTTTGATGCTGTGATGGCTAAGCAAACCAGAGTTTTCTGGGACCTCCCACCTGTTTCATCTGAGACCACAGTCCTCACCTGTTTCACCATGAAGGTGTCTAGGATCAACTACTGTTCTAAATTGCTACAAAGACAATTTTCCCTCCTCTTTTTTCCTTCCTCCTAAAACCAAACATCTTTGGGCCATGGTTAAAGAAATCTTCTGTCTCCCATGGTTGAAACTGAGCCTGGAAATGGTCTTGTTACCTTTTGATAGATAATTCCAGTAAGCCCTGCTAGCTAATGGCCTCTTACTCTGAATGGTCCCCAAGATTTGTTCAGAGAAGCCTCGACACCAATTAATATAAAGCAAATAAAACCCCTATGCTTTTATGATAACAGGAATTTCTCATAATCGTCCTTTAGAAAACACAGACAACAGCGAGGCGTGGTGGCACATACCTATAATCCCAACACTTTGGGAGGCCGAGGTGAAAGGATCGTCTGAGCCCACGGGTTTGAGACCAGCCTGGGCAACTTGGTGAGACCCGCCCCCCTCTATAATAAATCAAAAAATCAGCCAGACGTGGTGGTGTACACCTGTAGTTCCAGCTACTTTGAAGGCTGAGGTGGAAGGATTGCCTGAGCCCAGCAGGTCGACGCTGCAGTGGCCAAGAGTGTGCACTGTCCTCCAGTCTGGGTAACAGAGTGAGACTCCTGCTAAAAAAAGAAAGAAAGAAAACTTGACTAGGTTTGGTGGTGCACATTTGTAATCCTAGACACTAAGGAGACTGAGACCAGAAGACAACTTGAAGCCCAAGAGTTCGAGACTGTAGTGCTCAATGATCGTGCCTGTGAATAGATATTGTACCCCAGCCTGGAAACCCCATTTCTTAATTAAAAAAAAAAAATCAGAAATTTTGTGCTATTCTCTGACATTGATGACTCTTTGTTAAAACTGCAGCACAAAGCCTGGCTCGGTGGCTCAGTCTGTAATCCCACGCCTTTGGGAAGCTGAGGTGAGTGGACTGCCTGAGCCCGCGGGTTCGAGACCCGCCTGGGCAGCGAGAC
>NW_007253307.1:241066-242551 GCF_000164805.1 Carlito syrichta
GAAGGCTGAGGCAGAAGGATCGCCTGAACCCAGCAGGTTGAGGCTGTGGTGGCTGTGAGCATGCCACTGCACTCCAGCCTGGGCAAGAGACTGACTCAGAAAAACAAAACAAAACAAAAAGCTACATTTCCTAGCTGGCCGTGATGGTTCATGCCTGTAACCCCAAGGAAGGAGGATTGCTCGAGGCCAAGAGTTCAAGACCAGTCTGGACAACACAGTGAGACCTCATTTCTATTTTTTTTTTAACTTCTAATTTTTTAAAAGATGTGGGGTACAATTCAGAGTTAGGTATACAAATGTTCATTATGCAGGTACCCTTGTTGATGAGGTGTGCCCCCCCACTGGCAGTTGCCCTTAACTGCCAATCTCACTCCGCCTCCCCTGGTAGTTTCCCACTACTGCCAAACCCTTTCTTATAGTATTATGATAATTGTTCAAGGTCTGCTTCTGAGTGAGAACATGTGGTACTCTGTTCTTTGTTTCTGTGATAGGTCACTGAGTATGATAGACTCTAAATCCATCCAAGTTGCTGCAAAATTCATGTTTGTCCTTCTTGATGGCTGCATAATATTCCATTGTGTATATATGTACCACTTTTTTTTTTGAGTTGGAGTCTCACTCCATCACCCAGGCTGGAGGGCAGTGGCATGCTTACGACCACCCCAATGACGACCTGCTGGGCTCCAGCGATCATTCCACCTCAGCCTTTCAAGTAGCCAGAGCTATAGGTGCACGCTATGAAACCCAGCTAATTTTTAAATTATTTATTGTAGAGATGAGGTCTCGCCAAGTTGCCCAGGCTGTTCTTGAACCCGTGGGCTCACGCAAACCCCTCACCTCGGCCTCCCAAAGTGCTGGGATTATAGGCTTGAGCCACTGTGCCCAGCCTATCGCATTTTTTAAAATTCCAGTCCATCTTCCATGGGCAGCATGGTTGGCTCCATGTTTTTGCTGTTGTGAATAGAGCTGCAACAAACATGCGTGTGCAGGCATCTTTTTTGTACAATGATTTGAATTCCTCTGAGTATATTCCCAATAGGGCAATTGCTGGGTCATGTGGAAGGTCGATTTCTAGTTCTTTCAGAAATCTCCACACTGTCTTCCAAAGAGGTTGCACTTGTTTGCATTCCCACTAGCAGTGTAGAAGCCTTCCTTTTTCTCTGCATCCTCATCAGCATCTGTTGTTGTTTGTTTTATTAATGATGGCCATTTTTACTGGGGTTAGGTGGTACCTCAATGTGGTTTTGATTTGCATTACTGTGATGATTAGTCAGACTGAGCACTTTTGCATGTGTCTGTTGGTTGCCCGTTTATCTTCTTTTGAGAAGTGTCTGTTCATGTCTTTTGCCCATGTTTGTTTTTTTTTTGAGTTGGAGTCTCACTCTGTCACCCAGACTTGAGCGCAGTGGTCGCTCCTGGCCACCGCAGCCTCGACCTGCTGGGCTCCGGCGATCCTTCCACCTCAACCTTCCAAGTAGCTGGAAC
>NW_007253307.1:242662-247597 GCF_000164805.1 Carlito syrichta
CACGGGCTCAGGCAATTCACTCACCTCAGCCTCCCAAGGCATGGGATTACAGGCAGAGCCACCGAGCCCGGCTTGCCCATGTTTTAAAGCCACCATGCCCAGCCCTTTTCTTTCTTTTCTTCCTTCCTTTTCCCCTTCCTTTCTTCTTTCTTTTTTAAAATTGAGTCAGAGTCTCACTCTGTCACTTTAGCTGGAGTGCAGTGGCATGATCACGGCTCACCACAGGCTTGACCTCCTGGACTCAGGCGATCCTTCCATCAGCCTTCCGACTAGCTGCAGCTACAGGCACACTATTTTATTTCTTGTTTTTTGTAGAGATGGGGTCTCGTGCCAGGTACAGTGGCTCATGCCTGTAATCCCAGCACTTTGAGAGGTGGAGGCGAGGGGATCGCCTGTGCCCAGGGGTTCGAGACCAGCCCAGGCAGCTTGACGGGATCTCGTCTCTACAATAAATCAAAAAATTAGCTGGGTGTGGTGGAGCATGCCTGTAGTTCATCCATCTAACAGAGCAGTAAAGGCAGCAGCTCAAAACATTTGTGCCGTGTACAGGGAAAGCATGGTGAGAAAATGGTTTTGTTTCTAAGAGGGCCACTTTGACCTGAGTGATTCTCCAGTTCAGGAAGACCATCCGACTTTGATGAAAACCATTGAAACACTGTAGTCCACAATGATCTATGTCAGTCAACCCCAAAATTGGCAAAGGTGATGAGCTGTGTCAAGCATAGTGCAGCATTTCCTTCCGTGGGAAAGCGAAAAACGCTGTGGACGTAGGCATCAAGCCATTAGGAGCTGTGGAGTCTTAGGAAAGCTTTTTCCGTATTTCTTCTTTTCAGTTGGAGGAACATTTCGGTGCGGATGGAAGGGATCCAGTGGGCAAGAGAGGCAATACCTGGGAGAGAACAGGGTCCAGGCATCCTCGGGATGACTATCTCTCATAGAAGCCCACAAAAGGGAGGGTGGGATGGGGTGGGATGAGGATGTGTTTCTTTTTTCTTTTTGAATTGGAGTCTCACTCCGTCATCCGGGCTAGAGTGCAGAGGTACACTCGTGGCCACGCAGCCTCCACCTGCTGGACTTAAGCAATCCTTCTGCCTCAACCTTCCAAGGAGTTGGAACTACAGGCATGTGCCAACATGCCCGGATAATTCTTTGAAGTATTATAGAGTCGAGGTCTTGTTTAGTTGCCCAGGCGGTTCTTGAATCTGTGGTCTCAGACAATCCTCTCATCTCGGCCTCCTAAGGTGCCAAGATTACAGGAGTCAGCCACCACATCCATTTTCTTCTGCCTTTAATTATTATCTCTTAACTAAAGACTCTGGAATGTACATCTCTATCCTAGACCTCCAAACCTGTGTGTGTGTGTGTGTGTGTGTGTGTGTCTGTGTGTGTGTCTGTGTGGCTGTGTGTGTGCACGCGCGCATAGCTACTCCTGGATGTCTCAAATGCAGTATGTCCTCAGCTGATTCCATCCGCTTTCTCCCACCCACTCATACCCCAAATAAACTCCAGACAGAACAAGGAGTATAATCAGAGACATAGAGGTCTCAGTGGGAAAGCTAGACCTAGGAGGTATAAGTAAATTTATGAGGGTAGACATGTTGAGAAATGTTTTTTTTTAAAGTAAAGTAAAGGATTGAAGTCAGGCATCGTGGCACTTGATTGGTCCAAGCTACTTGGGAGACTGAGGCAGGAGGATCATTTGAGCCCAGGAGTTCAAGAGTGCAGTGAGCTATGATTGCACCACTGCACTCCAACCTGGGCAACAGAATAACTCCCTGTCTCTAAAAATCTTTTTTAAAAGAATTTTACAGCTGGGCTCGGTGGCTCAGCCTGTAATCTCGCGCATTTGGGAGGCTGAGGTGAGTGGATTGCCTGAACCCGTGGGTTTGAGACCTGCCTGGGCAACTTGGCAAGACCTCATCTCTACAATAAATCAAAAATGAGCCGGGCGTGGTAGTGCACGCCTGTAGTTCCAGCTACTTGGAAGGCTGAGGCGAAAGGATCGCTGGAGCCCAGCAGGTTGAGGCTGCGGTGGCCGGGAGCACCACTGCACTCCAGTCTGGGCGACAGGGTGAGACTCCAACTCAAAAAAAAAAAGATTTTTACCACCCCTACAATTTTTGCCCACCCTTTATTTGTTATTCCTTCTTCTATAGGCAAATTGATTATTATTTAGAGGGAATTAACCCTTTGTAATTCTCCATCTATCAGACTGACTCGATCTCCTGAAGACAGGCACCTGGCCCAAGCTTGGCCAATCAGAGCTCCAGACTCCACAGCCGCAGGGATGGGTCCGGGAATGGACACATGGTTCAAGTGGGTCAGTGAGCGTTATATGGTGGACTTTTCACTGGAATATGGTTTACATGGCTTGGTTTTTCCACTGTGGCTTCTAAGATGAAACAATAGGTGATGAGTCTAGTGCTTCTGGTGGTCATTTTTACTATGAGAGTGACCTACATAAGAAGGCAAACAGATAAGATTAGGTCTTCATTTTAGAAAGATTACTCTGACCACAGTATAATCTACTGGAGACAGTGAAACCCGTAGAGACTGTTGTAGTAAACTGGGTGAGGACTTTGAATAGTTAGTAATGGATACAGAAAGAGAAGGAGATATCTGGAAGGAAATCTAGCGGGGAGGAGGGGGAGAAGGGAGGCTCCCAAGAGTAAGGAACCAGTTGGATATAAGAGGTAGAAAAGGCTGGGTGTGGTGGCTCACGCCTATAATCCCAGTACTTTGGGAGGCTGAAGTGAGAGGATTGCCTGAGCCCACAGGTTTGAGACCAGCCTGGGCAACTTGGCAAGGCCTCATCTCTACAATAAATCAGAAAATATTAGCTGGGTATCGTGGTGCATGCCTGTAGTTCCAGCTACTTGGAAGGCGGAGGCGGAAGGATCACCTGAGCCCAGCAAGTTGAGGTTGCGGTGGTCGTGAGAGTGTCACTGCCCTCCAGCCTGGGCGACAGAGTGAGACTCCAACTCAAAAAAGAAAAAGGTAGAAGAGATGGAAGAGCAAGAACCCTTCCCATTTCTCTGAATCAGCTGGCTGAGCAGTTAATTAAGCCATTCTTGAGACAGGGAATATGGAAACAGTAGAGGGCTAGCAGCATGGCCTCGGAGGGACAGGGAGACCTGCAGATTTAATTTTGGATGGATGGGTTTGAAAGTTTTTGGTGCCTAAAGAACATATAAATGAAGGTGTTAGAAGATGCACTTATGAACGAAGATGAAAAACAGTGACCAATAAGACAGAAGAAAAACCATGAAGAGTTAGCTTCATCAGAGAAGTTGAGTGAGGAGAAGTGAGAAGTATGAGGTCAGCCAGATATGGTGGCTCACGCCTATAATCCCAGCACTTTGGGAGGCCAAGATGTGAGGATTGCCTGAGCTCACGGGTTTGAGATCAGCCTGGACAACTCGATGAGACCTCATTTCTACAATACATCAAAAAATTAGCTGGGCATGGTGGCGCACGCCTATAGTTCCAGCTACTTGGAAGGCTGAGGCAGAAGGCTTACCTGAGCCCAGCAGGTCGAGGCTGCTGTGGCCGTGAGCGTGCCACTGCAGTCCAGCCTGGGTGACAGGGTGAGACTCTGACTCAAAAAAAAAAGAGGTATGAGGTCTCCAATTTGTAATCTCCAGCTCCAATTTTTCTTAGGTGCTCCGGTCTCATATGTCAATGCTTGTTAGACATGTTCATGAATGCAAACATAGCCAAAATACATCAATTCCCATACCCCAAACCTGTGTCCTTATGTTACAGTCCGAGTAATGCTCAGCTACTCTCCCTTGATACCAATAAATCAAAGGGCGCAGGGAACTGGTAGAAAAAAGTTTATTTCTGAGTTCGAATCCTGGGAGCAGAGCCAGACTTGAGGACTTTATAAAATATTTTTACTCACCCTCCAGGCTAATATGGTTCACTTTTTGTTTGTTTGTTTGTTTTTTGAGTTGGAGTCTCACTCTGTCACCAGACTGGAGTGCAGTGGCCGCTCCTGGCCACCGCAGCCTCGACCTGCTGGGCTCTGGCGATCCTTCCACCTCAACCTTCCGAGGAGCCAGAATTACAGGCATGCGCTACCACGCCTGGCTGATTTTTTTTTTATTATTGTAGAGATGAGGTCTTGCTGCCCAGGTGGGTCTCGAACCCGCGGGCTCAGGCAATCCACTCACCTCAGCCTCCCAAAGGTGCGGGATTACAGGCGAGCCACCGAGCCCGGCTTGGTTCACTTTTATAAATCCAAAGTTGTTAGTACCTATACATTAGCCATGTGATCAGAAGAGCATTGTCTAGAACTTGAATTTCAGCTGCATTTATTTTGTGTTTTATTTCCCTCCCTCCCCTTTTTTTTTTTGAGTTGAAGTCTCACTCTGTTGCTCAGGCTGGAGTGCAGTGGCACACTCGCTCACATTCACTGCTGCCTCGACCTGCTGGGCTCAGGTGATCCTTCCACTTCAGCCTTCCAAGTAGCTGGAACTACAGGTGTGTGCCACCACGCCTGGCTAATTTCTTGATTTATTGTAGAGATGTGGTTTTGCCAAGTTGCCCAGGCTGGTCTCGAACTCCTGGGCTTAGGCAATCCTCGCCCCTCTGCCTCCCAAAGTGCTGGGATTACAGGCTTGAGCCATCGCGCCCGATTATTTTTCCCCCTTTTAAAAAATATAAAAGATATGGGGTACAATTCAGGATTAGGTATACAAGTGGTGATCATACAGGTAAAGTTTGGGCCTCCCTTTGGTCCCCATTTTGCCTGGGTTGAGATCATGTACCCTTATTCATGGTGCATGCCACCTGCCATCCCCCACCATCCCCCACCCTGGTTGTATTCCGCTACTGCCGATCCCTTTCTTTTCTTTTCTTTATTTTTTTTTTTTGAGTCGGAGTCTCACTCAGTCACCCAGACTGGAGTACAGCGGCTGCTCCCGGCCACCG
>NW_007253307.1:247756-248684 GCF_000164805.1 Carlito syrichta
GTTCAGGGTCTGCTTATGAGTGAGAACATGTGGTACTCTGTTCTTTGTTTCTGTGATAGATCACTGAGTATGATAGACTCGAAATCCATTCAAGTTCAGCCACATTTATTGATAGTGACATTTTTCGGTCCAGACTTTCTGGTGCCAGGTATCAGAGGTATCTCATAGCTTTTATCAGTAGGACTCAGTGGAAGCGTTCATCAAGCTTGCCACAGAGTAAGGGAGTTTACAGGGCCTAAGATATCATGCCTTACGCAAAAGTTATACAAATCACAAGACTTATGATTGCATTGATACTCTATTTTTCAAACTTATGACTACTCAGAAGAAGGGAATAAATGGGGATTTGAATCTTACAGTTGATGGGGCATAGACTACAGGGAAGTCAAGGATCCCCTGAAGCTACTTACTGGGAGTGCATAGGAGATAAGGAGACTCCCAGGAACGGTGGTCAGGAATGTGTAGGAGCACTTGAACCCTTGCCACCCCCTTGTCCAGGGACTGTGGCAATATGGACAGACAGCAGGTTTCTGTATCACTTAGGAATCAGCTCTATTATTGCTTAATCTCACAGGGAATTGCGGCCCTTTCAGATATTTCACACTTCCTTACTCCTACAACCAATGCCTTGATTTTTATCTATCTGCCTCCTTCATTGCTCCATTGACAGCATCCTAGTTCTTTTTTTTTTGAGTTGGAGTCTCACTCCTTCGCCCAGGCTGGAGTGCAGTGGCATGCACACTCCCGGCCACCCCAGTGTCAACCTGCTGGACTCCATGATCCTTTCGCCTCAGCCTTCCAAGTAGCTGGAACCACAGATGCGCATTGCCACGCCTGGCTACGTCCTAGTTCTTTTTTTTTTTTTTGAGTTGGAGTCTCACTCTGCTGCCCAGACTGGAGTGCAGTGGCCGCTCCCGGCCACCGCAGC
>NW_007253307.1:248921-250629 GCF_000164805.1 Carlito syrichta
CTCACCTCAGCCTCCCAAAGGCGTGGGATTACAGGCTGAGCCACCGAGCCCAGCTACATCCTAGTTCTTAATCTTATCACAGTCCCCCTAGTTTCTCAAGGAAACGCAAACATCAGTTTCCCCTGCCCACAATGGTCATGTGCTCGCGGGATTCTGTATTCTGGTCCCCTCTGGCCTGCTCTGATGGACTCAGCAGAGTTACTTGAGATGTCCTTGGCCTGGTTTGCCAGGCGAGAGATGACCAAGAGAAGAGTTGGAGGAAAGAGCGTGGCAGAGGCCGCGTTGAGCCACTTAGTATCACTGACTCCAGAACACACTTCCTGCTGGCTGCACCTCATCTCTTCTTCTCTCCCAGGATTTCCCTGGGAGAGAAGGGAGTGGGTTGGCCTTAGATGTGACTGCAAGGGGGAGTTGCTAAAGAAAAGCTTCTGAACCAGGGGCCCGTAACTCCAGCATTTAGGAAGGCCAAGGTGGGAGACAGCCCGGGCAACATAGTGAGACCTCGTCTCTACAAAAATAAAGATAACTAGCCGGGCATGGTGGCGCATGCTTGTAGTCCCAGCTACTCAGGAAGCTGAGACAGAAGGATCATCGGAGCTAGTAGGTCGAGGCTGAGGTGAGTCATGATGGTGCCACTGCATGCCAGCCTGGGTGACAGAATGAGACTCCAACTCAAAAAAAAGAAGCAGAATAAGGAGAGCCTCTGATGTGTGGAGATTAAAACTGCAAATAAATACAAGCTTTATTTTTTTGACTAGGACATTAAATTGCATCCTTGGAGTGTGAGCCCCCGAGGGTCAGGGGCTCTGGAGATGATGTTTCTGACTATGGCTCCAGTGTAGAGTTTTCGCCCTGTACACAGTAAGAGTCTATTGTATAATTATTCGAACGGATATTATATCAGCAGCGTCCTTCTGAAATTCTGATCCAGCTTGAGAAATTATGGTAAGGGCGTTCCAAACAGTGTTCTGATGCACTCCCAGCAGCAAAACAGATCTGAAGACTGGAAGGTAAATGAGTATATTGTCTTTGTCTGGCTTCAAGTCATAATGCCTCACCCACCTATCCCCCTTTCTCAGTTGTAAGTCCCTTTAAGGCCAATAACTCTTCTATCATTCAAAGATACTCTCATTTGGAAGAGGAAAATGCCTCTCTCTTGTAGATCCTTCCTCTAGAATGAACGAGGACATTCATGTAAGCCTACCCTTCCCTGCCCCACAAGGCGGTATGTGAATAGATGATATTCCTAAAGGTTGACTGTATTTATAAATTCCAAATACTCAGTAGACTTTTTTTTGTTTTGAGTCGAAGTCTCACTCTGTCGCCCAGGCTGGAGTGCAGTGGCACCCTCACGGCCAATGCAGCCTTGACCTGCTGGGCTCAGGCGATCCTTTCACTTCAGGTTTCCAAGTAACAGGAACTACAGGCATGAGCCACCAAGCCTGGCTACTTTTTTTGATCTATGGTAGCGATGGGTGAGGTCTTGCCAAGTTGCCCAGGCTGGGGTTGAACCCATGGGCTCAGGCAATCCTCTCACCTCCGCCTCCCAAAGTACTGGGATTACAGGATTGAACCACTGTGCGTAGTTCCTCAACAGACTTTAAGGTGTGCTTAATATTACTCATCTAGCCAGGTTTGGTGGCTCAGCCTGTAATCCCGTGCTTTGGGAGGCTGAGGTGAGTGGATTGCCTGAGCCTGTGGGGTTGCG
>NW_007253307.1:250912-258235 GCF_000164805.1 Carlito syrichta
TTCTTTTTTTTTTTTTTTTTGAGTTGGAGTCTCACTCTGTCCCCAGACTGAAGTGCAGTGGCCGCTCCCGGCCACCGCAGCCTCGGCCTGCTGGGCTCCGGCGATCCTTCCGCCTCAGTCTGCCAAGTAGCCGGAATTACAGGCATGTGCTACCACGCCCAGCTGATTTTTTGATTTATTGTAGAGATGAGGTCTCGCTGCCCAGGTGGGTCTCAAACCCGCGGGCTCTGGCAATCCACTCACCTCAGCCTCCCAAAGGCCCGGGATTACAGGCTGAGCCACCGAGCCCAGCGAGATGTGTTTTCACATGAGACTAACCCTTGAAAATGATGAGTCTGCCGTCTGGAAAAATGGAGGGTCAAGTATAAATAAAGCCTTTTTTTTTTTTTGAGTTGGAGTCTCACTCTGTCACCAAGGCTGGAGGACAGTGGCACGCTCCCGGCCACCACAGCCTCCACCTGTTGGGCCCGGGCAATCCTTCCTCCGCAACCTTCAAGTAGCTGAAACTACAGGCACGTCCCACCATGCCCAGCTAATTTTTTGGTTCACTGTAGAGATGCGATCTTGCCAAGTTGCCCAGGATGGTCTCGAACCCTCCGGCTTAGGCAATCCTGTCACCTCTGCCTCCCAAAGTGCTGGGATTATAGGCTTGTTCGAGAAACAAACTCACCTGTCCAAAATCAAAGGATGGACACAGACATGGAGTGCAGCAGCAGAAGCAAGACTTTACTGACGGTCTTTCAAGATCAGGTGTCTGGTGGGCAGGACACTAAAGCGCGAAGTCAGCACTTTTATCCCCCAAATGCAGGTTCCTCTCCTAGTTCCTCATTGGAGGAAGTTATAGGCTTTCCAGTAGGATGCCTTCATGACATATTTTGATTGGCTTACAGAAGCATTGCATTTGCATGTCCTATTTGCCCATTGGCTTACAGAATCACCATTCTGATTGGATTCTGTCAAAAGTTGAAACATGAAGCCCGCCAAAATAAAAACAAAACCCTGTGAAAAGGAAGCCCAAAGAAACAGGAAGTGAGTCAACAAAAGAGAAGCACAAAGCATTTAGACACCATCTTGAGAACTCGAGATAAGCCAGGCTCCAATCTGAAAATAATCACCATTCTTATTTCTCACAGGCATGGGCCACCATGCCCGGCAAGAAAGCCTTTAAAGTCATAAACGTGTGAGAGGCAGCCTCATTCCGTTCGTTGAATTTTGGAATGGCCAAGTTGAGAACGTATAAGAAGTTAAAAAATATCATGTTATACTTTACACCATGGACAGTAAGCTTATAAAAAGCCCCAGAAGTGATAAAACCTCAGAATGAAAATAAATTCAAGAAGGTGTCTGCTTAAGTTAGTGAGCAACAGATTTAGAGAGTGATTTTGTCCTTTATCATTACAGCAAACATGTATTGAAAGCCTCAAGGTGTTGGGAATTTCACTGAGGGCCCTTTAACCTTGAGGTTTACACCATGGGGGTAATTATAATGCCCTGTGACGTACCTCCCTGCTGTGGGCAGAATATTGGCTGGATTCGCCACCAGTCTGGCCTTGTATGATGAGCTTTGTTCTTGTCCTTCCACTTCAGCGATATAAAGGAAATGATATGAATGATTTAATATGTTCGTTAAAATACTTCAAGTTTAGACAAGCTATTCCCATCTCTCCCTTGAAGAATAAAGCCAACCCTTTTCCTCTGTTGCTGCAGGCCCTCTGGCCAGCTATGTGTGTACACATGTATGTGCATCTCCTCATCCCACACCTTGCCTTCCCACATAATTAAGTATGAAGATAGAGCGAGCAGGAGCAGCCGGGCACGGTGGCTCACACCTGTATCCCAGCCCTCTGGGAGGTGGAGGCGAGAGGATGGCCTGAGCCCAGGGGTGCAAGACCAGCCTGGGTAGCCTGGCGAGACCTTGTCTCTACAATAAATCAAAAAATTAGCCGGGCGTGGTGATGCGCACCTGTAGTTCCAGCTACTTGGCAGGCTGAGGCGGAAGGATGGTCTGAGCCCAGCAGGTCGAGGCTGCAGTGGCTGTGAGTGTGCCCCTGCCCTCCAGCCTGGGCACAGAGTGAGACTCAAAACAAACAAACAAACAAAACACAGAAATCACAGATCCGGGGACACATGAAGAGCACACCTTCCATCTCCCTTTATTTGTCATTCAGGATATAAAACATCTCCGTTCTGAGTTGCATTTTACAATTGTTCTCACTCGCTGTGTTTAACCAAATTCATGGAATATGATATGATGTACAACTACCATACTGAGAGAGTTAAGGAGAACTTTTTGGTTGTGAATATAACATCATGCATTGGTCAGGTCCCCCAACCTGAGTGGCATGACTGTCTGCATCATTAACAAAACCACTCATAGAAAAAGCAGTCAACAAAACTGCCTGGAAAACTGCCTGGAAAACATCGTCGATTCCCAAAGTTTGGAGAGGCGCCACTGAGAGATACCACGGTATTCCCATAAACAGAACATCATTTTCTCTACTGATGAAAAGGAGGTAAGACTTCTGCACAAGAAACAAGAATAGATGTAGTGTGTTTGGTTTAGAAGGAGAGAGAGAAGTAAGCCAACTGGGATAAGTAGCCATTGTCAGAGTGTACAGCTGAGCCACCACAGAGTTCTTTTATGCTCTCTTCCTTACCCTGGGAGAAGGACTTTGGAAGGACTTGTAGTATGGCTTGTTAGGAACCCTGCTTCCATCATAAAAGACTTCCCTGGGCCACAGTTAATCTGCTTATTTATGTCCTGTTCAGATGCAAGCACTGGAGGACAGAAGGAACTGAAATATTTCCATGACAACAGTTTTTTATTAAGGGAAGAAAATGCTAGAATTCTTTTTATGACCAGGCTGTTCTGAAATGAATAATGGTCCAAAAGGTTATTCCAGAACAGTTTTGTTTTTTTTAACCCAAATGATGCTCTGATGATTAGTTAAAATTGAGCACTAATATCCAAGACTCCTGGATCCTAATTAAATGTATCATGTAATCACACTGTCTTCCATTTTCCCAGCAGGAAATACAGATCATAATAGTAATGTCATGTAGGAGTAGTTTTAAGACCAATTAGCTCATGTCTGTAAAGTGTGTCTTGAGGTAGTAAAATGAAAATATTATAAAATGTTATAATATCATTATCATTTTTATAAAGTAAAAAACTTGGCCCCATTGTGCTTGAAATGCATGGTCTTTAGCTCTTATTTCTAAAATCTAGTAGCTGTAAGTTCATTTTGAATTGATTTTATTAGTATATCTTGAGTCCTAGTTTAAGTGACACACATACACATAACCTGTCAGCCACAAAGACACAATACACAGTTTTCCAGAGAGATGATTAGAACTTCTGCTCTGATTCCTTATCTTGCTTTCACTCAGTCTTTTTTTTACTAATTTAGAAAAAGGAGGCCGGGCTCGGTGGCTCAGCCTGTAATCCCAGCACTTTGGGGGACCTGCCTGAGCCTGCGGGTTTGAGACCAGCCTGGGCAACTTGGTGAGACCCCCGTCTCTACAATAAATCGAAAAATTAGCCAGGTGTGGTGGCCCATGCCTGTAGTTCCAGCTGCTTGGAAGGCTGAGGTGAAGGGATCACCAGAGCCCAGCAGGTTGAGGCCACGGTGGCTGGGAGCGGCCACTGTACTCCAGTCTGGGCAACAGAGTGAGACTCCAACTCAAAAAAAAAAAAAAAGAAAAAGAAAAAGGAATTACTTCACTGAGGAAAAAGGGATTACACTCGCAACTATGAATTCTTCAGCATAGTTCCAGAATTTTATTTTCTGATTACTAAAATATTTAGATAAGCAGAGAAATACCTATAATATATTTGGATTATTAATTTTTTTTTGAGTCAGAGTGTCACTCTGTTGCCCAGGCTGGAGTGCAGTGGCACACTCACGGCCACTGCAGCCTCTACCTGCTGGGCTCAGGCGATCCTTTTGCCTCAGTCTTCCAAGTAGCTGAAACCACAGGCACGCGCTACCATGCCTGGCTGATTTTTTTTTTTTTTTTTGAGTTGGAGTCTCAGTCTGTCGCCCAGACTGGAGAGCAGTGGGCGCTCCCGACCACTGCAGCCTCGGCCTGCTGGGCTCTGGCGATCCTTCCGCCTCAGCCTTCCAAGTAGCTGGAGCTACAGGCGTGCGCTACCACACCCGGCTAATTTTTTTGATTCATTGTACAGATAAGTTCTCACCAAGTTGCCCAGGCATGTCTCGAACCCATGGTCTCGGGCAATCCACTCACCTCAGCCTCCCAAGGCGCAGGATTACAGGCTGAGCCCGGCTAATTTTTTTATTTATTGTAGAGAAGAGGTCTCGCCAAGTTGTTCAGGCTGGTCTCGAATCCCTGAGCTCAGGCAATCCTCTTGCCTCCACCTCCCAAAGTGTTAGGACTACAGGCGTGAGCCACTGTGCTTGGTAGAACACGAAGATATTTCACATTAACCATGACCCCTGAATTCAGCAGGTCAAGACTGTGGTGGCCGTGAGCGTGCCACGCACTCCAGTCTGGGTCACAGAGTGAGACTCCAACTCAAAAATAAAGTAAAATTAAATAAGTAAACAGTCTTCATGTTCTATTATAGACTTCCAGATAATAAATTGGATAGTGAGCTAGATGCAGTGACTCACGCCTGTAATCCCAGCACTTTGGGAGGCGGAGGCAAGAGGATTGCTTGAGTCCATGGGTTAGAGACCAGCCTAGACAACATGGTGAGACCATGTCTCTACAATAAATCAAAATATTAGCTGGGCATGGTAGCACGCTCCTGTAGTTCCAGCCACTTGGAAGACTGAGGCAGAAGGATCACCTGAGCCCAGCAGATCAAGGCTGTGGTGGCCGTGAGCATGCCACTGCACTCCAGCTTGGACGACAGAGTGAGACTCTGACTCGGGAAGAAAAAAGCATAGTGGAAGACAGTGCACTTTGCCTTTTTCTTCTTTTATTAATATTTGACATTTTATTTAAGAATGGGATACATGTATTTGTTAGGGGCCTAGAGTGTGCTTTGTGCCTTTTTCTTTCTTTCTTTCTTTTTTGAGTTGGAGTCTCACTCTGTCGCCCAGACTGGAGGGCAGTAGCTGCTCCCGGCCACCGCAGCCTTGCCTGCTGGGCTCCGGCAATCCTTCCGCCTCAGCCTTCCGAGTAGCCGGAATTACAGGCATGCGCTACCACGCCCGGCTGATTTTTTTATTTATTGTAGAGATGAGGTCTCGCTGCCCAGGCGGGTCTCGAACCCGCGGGCTCAGGCAATCTACTCACCTCAGCCTCCCAAAGGCACGGGATTACAGGCTGAGCCACTGAGCCCGGCTGTGTGCCTTTTTCTTTTGTAAATCACTTTTATTTATCTTAGAATCAAATTTTTAAAAATCTATATGCGGGGAATTTAATAATTTTTATATAAAATAATAACAGCAACAACCACCCTATACAGTAGGTAGTATTTTACAGGGAAGGAAACTGAGGGCTGAGAAATTTAGGAACGGGCTCAAGATCACACAGCCAGGGTTAGAACCTGGCAAGTCTAATTCAGTACTGCCTCATGCAGTCTACATGAGTGTTCTGTCTCCATGTCTGTTCATTAGAGTGGCGGCATTCTGTGCTGTGCCTTTTCCCCGACAATCCACTGAGCTTATATGCCCCGTGCCAAGGATGCTCTTGTCCTGGAGAGTTCACGCCGGCAGATGGGTGACACCATGGGCACAGTTCCATGAACGCCATCTCCATGTTCAGGGGTCTCCCTCCCTCCAAGCCTGGGTTTGTCTGCTCAGGCTAGGGCTCTCACCTTCCTTTGGGTTCCTGGGTAGACTGGGTCTTCTCTAGCTGTTGGTGATGCTATCATCTAGACCTATGACCCCCATGGCTCCCTTGCCTAAGGTCCGGCACTCAGTGGAAGCCACAACGAATGTTCTAGCTCCTCCTTACTTCCCCCAAACCCCAGGCAGGACCTCACAACCGTGGATCCACTCGGCTTCTCTTGTTTTCTTTGGTTTCTGCCTGCCCCGCCTCTTACTCTTCCCATAGCTCAGTTTTGAGCCTCCCAGCTTACCACTATTGGGAGCCGACCACGGAGGCCCATTGAGCATTAGGGATCAGGAAGGGCTGTTGACCCCGAGACCACTAGGATGCGTTCGGGAGCTGTTGACCCCATTTCCTCCCCTTTTCTACTCAGCACTAACCAGATTAAGCTCCTGTGAGCTCAAAACATACTAGCTCTGAGACTGGGACGAACACAAGCTAACTTTAGAAGCTCATTGCTCCCATTCTTCCACAAACTGCAGTTTTACCTTTCACAGAACTTATAATTCAAACTCGTGTCACATCTAAGAGCCTTAGTATTGGTCACAGGCTTCTGAGTTATGATCTTAGGATTTATTGAAGGTGTAAATTGTAGAATATAGTTTTAGAAGACAGCCATTTTGTTGAAAGAATGCGGCTGGGTTACTTGCAGGTAGCCCACTGTGAACTTTGGACTGGGCCACATACCAAACATTCTGGGATGGGCCACTTTCATTTGTAAAGTAAATACTTAAGCTTCTATAGAATTCTTTAACTTGGCATAAATCAATCAGCTTAGGATGAAAAAGGTTTATAGAATATGTCAGTCACAGATTAGGTTATCCTTTGTTATGGGATTTTAAGATTATCATATGAAAAGGGTTTAAAGGCAATCATTGATTAAGTTTTCATGGATTAAGGTTTCTGGTAGGTGGGGGACGCCCCTCTCACATCTGACTTTGTGTATAAAAGACCCATTGTAATTCCCAATGACACACATCGCCTCTGCACAAGACTGGAGTCCAATCTCTTTCTCTCTCTCTCTCTCTATTCCCCCCAATTGCCGACGCTGTCTCCACCTTGGGGTACCCTAAACCCAGTTGGAGCTGGACTTTGGCAGTCTTTAATCCATTTTGAGTTGACTTTTGTGTATATAGTGATAGGTAGGGGTCGTGTTTCAATCTTCTGCATGTGGTCAGCCAGTTTTACAAGCACCATTTACTGAATAGGTTCTCCTCTCCCCAGTGTTAGGTGGTGGAGGCTTTGTCGAAGATGAGTTGGTTGAGGAATTGAGGTTTCGAGTCTGGAATCTCAATTCTATTCCATTGATCTATATGCCTGTTCCTATTCCAGTAACAAGCTGTTTTGATGATTGTAGATTTATAGTAAAGTTTGAAGTCTGGTAATGTGATATCGCCTGCTTTGATTTTTTTGGTGAGGATTGTTTTGGCTATTCTTGGTCGTTTGTGTTTCCATATGAATTCTTGTTTTGTTTTTTCTAAGTCTGAGAAGAATGTTGCTGGTAATTTGATGGGTATT
>NW_007253307.1:258255-260104 GCF_000164805.1 Carlito syrichta
ACGAACACAAGCTAACTTTAGAAGCTCATTGCTCCCATTCTTCTGCAAACTGCAGTTTTGGCTTTCACACAACTTAAAATTCAAACTCGGGTCACATCTAAGAGCCTTAGTATTGGTCACAGGCTTCTGGGTCATGATCTTAGGATTTATTGAAGTTGAATAAGGTGTAAATTGTAGAATACAGTTTTAGAAGACAGACATTTTGTTGAAAGAATGTGGCTGGGTTACTTGCAGGTAGCCCACTGTGAACTTTGGACTGGGCCACATTCCAAACATTCTAGGATGGGCCACTTTAGTTTGTGAAGTAAGTACTTAAGTCTCTATAGAATTGTTTAACTTGGTATTAATATGAAAAGGGTTTATAGGCAATATGAAAAAGGGTTTATAGGCAGTACGAAAAGGGTTTAAAGGCAGTCATGGATTAAGGTTTCAAGGATTAGGTTTAACATCTGTTATGGGATTATACCTGAAAGAACATCTGGTGGGTGGGGAACACCCCTCACACACCTGACTGTGTATAAAAGACTCATTGCAATTCACAATAAACAGCTTCTGCACTAGACTGGGGTCCAGTGTGTGTCTCTCTCTCTCTCTCTCTCTCTCTCTCTTTCTCTCTTTCTTCTTCCCCCCAATCGCCGACGCTGTCTCCACCTTTGGGGTACCCTGAACCCGGCTGCAGCTGGACTCTGGCAACCACAGCCACAGCCCAGGCCAGGCCAGCCTCATTCCCATGGGTCTTAGACAGGCCAGGAAGAGCTGAATAAAATGTGGAAAGCTGGGAGAAACAACTCATAAGAAACCAGAAAGGTGATCGTGCCTGAGAAAACCCCAAAGATATTGCTGGCCATGGCTCTTTGTAACTGGGGTAGAGGTAGGTGCTGAGGTGAATTACTGAACAATTCTTGCACAAAACCAAAGTCATCCATCAATTTGTTTTTTATACTTTTTTTTGAGACAGGGTCTCATTCTATCATCCAGGCTAGAGTGCTCCATCATGGCTCACTGTAGCCTCTGGACTCAAGCAACCCTCCCACCACAGCCTCCCAAATAGCTGGGACTACAAGTGTCTGCCACAGCCATGTTACTGGCCTTGAACTCCTGGCCTCAAGCAATCCTCCTATCCCGGCCTCCCAAAAGGCTGGGATTACAGGCATGAGCCACCATGCCCGGCCCTATACTTTAAAAAAGTGTTACCATGGAAGGTGAGGATGGAGGAGTGAGAGGGGAAACTGCACCCAAACTTAGTAGCAGATATTTCTGTCCTGTAGACAGCTACTCTATTTTTATTTTTAATTTATTTTTGAGTTGGAGTCTCACTCTGTTGCCCAGACTGGAGTGCAGTGGCCGCTCCCAGCCACCGCAGCCTTGACCTGCTGGGCTCCAGCGATCCTTCTGCCTTAGCCTTCCAAGCAGTTGGAACTACAGGTGTGTGCTACCACGCCCGGCTGATTTTTGATTTATTGTAGAGATGAGGTCTCGCCAAGTTGCCCAGGTGGGTCTCCAACCCACGGGCTCTGGCAATCCACCCACCTCGGCCTCCCAAAGTGCTGGGATTACAGGCTGAGCCACCGAGCCTGGCCCTCTATTTTTATTTTTTAATATTTTTATTATTATTATTATTTTTGAGTTGGAGTCCACTCTGTCACCCAGACTGGAGTGCAGTGGCCGCTCCCGGCCTCCACAGCCTCAACCTGCTGGGCTCCGGCGATCCTTCCGCCTCAGCCTTCCAAGTAGCTGGAAGTACAGGCACGCGCTACCATACTCGGCTAATTTTTTATTTATTGTATGTTTGTTTGGTTTTTTTTTTTGAGTTGGAGTCTCACTCTGTCACCCAGACTGGAGTGCAGTG
>NW_007253307.1:260124-260594 GCF_000164805.1 Carlito syrichta
GGGGAGAGTTCCATCTTTCTCAATCACTTGGAATACCTTCAGTAGGATTGGTATAAGCTCTTCCTTAAATGTCTTGTAGAATTCTGCTGGAAGGCCATCTGGTCCAGGGCTTTTTTTGGTAGGTAGTTTTCTTATTACACAGTCAATTTCCTTTATTGCTATTGGTCTATTTAAGGTCTCAATTTCTTCTTGTTTCAACCTAGGCAGGTTGTGTGAAGACAGAAAGTCCTCCATTTCCTTGAGGTTTTCAAGTTTGTTTCCATACAGGTGTACATAGTAGTTGCTAATGATCTTTTGTATTTCTTCAGAGTCAGATGTGACTTCATCTTTTTTGTTTCTGCTTGTGTTTATTTGGGTTTTTTCTCTTTTTCTTGGTCAGTCTAGCTAGGGGACCATCGATCTTGTTTATACTTTCGAAGAAACAACTTTTTGTTTCATTGATTATTTGTATTATCTTTTTGTCTTCTATG
>NW_007253307.1:260614-263447 GCF_000164805.1 Carlito syrichta
AAAAAAATCATGACACAGGCTTGAAAAACAAAGCAAGTATACTTTGGAAAGAAGGAGACAGACCATTTAAAGCCTTAACTGACTCACACAACGTAGGCAGAGTGAACCCCAGCTGCACACAGGGACAGGCAAACCTCCATGGGGGAACAGGTGTCGCACAGTTGGTAACCGGAAGACGGGTGTGGGGGCTGTGCGACCCTGTCACCTCATTTCACTTAGTTTATCAAATATTTGTTGAGTTTATCAAATATTTGTCGAGGAAATGCAGGGAACATAAAGATGGGTGAGATGAGCTTCAATTCTTCTCTGATTTCAGGTTCCTTATTACAACTGAGCTCCTACCCTATTCGAAGAATGTCTCCTTTCAGGGTCCTTTATGAAACTCGGGATAAAGTTCAGGAGGTGATCTCTCCTCGAGCGCATTGACTGCATTTGAACCTTGAGCAGTGGCTCGGCTTAACTGCAAATAAACCCTCAAATACTTTGAGCCTTGGCTTTCCCATCTGGAATTGGGGATAATAGTATCTCTCCTATCACCAGCTGAAAAAATGCTTTGCCAAGCCTAAGTGCTGTTAAGATGTATTGCACAACAGCGAGAGATGACGTCAGTGGTTCTCTGCCTTGGCGTGTGACAATAATCTGGGAGACACCAAATAAACACAAGCGTGCTGCTCTGCCCTGCAGGTGTGATTGACAGCACGTGGGCAGTTGGTCCTTAAACTGGCTGTCACACAGCTCAGGGGGCATTATCCCAGTAGGAACAAATCAGGTTGTCGCTTTTGTTTTGTTTGGTTGCAGACTATTTCTACTCATAGCCGCCACACTCCAGCGTCAATATAGGGGGACTGCTACCCATTTTATAACATTTTATTCCTTCCTCCTTCTGATTTTAGACGTGAAATAGGAAAAGCTGGCCTGCAATCCACCTGAGGACCAAACTCACTTCTGTGACATCCCTGAACCAGGCAGGCAACATGATGGAGAAGGTGTGGTGGGAGGTGGTTACATATAGACCAGATCGATTCTGTAACATCCCTGGACAAGGCCACATGTGACGGAGAAGCCGTGGAGGTGGTCACGTGATGAATAAGGTCTTGCGTGACTGGAAATCGGCTAAAACCTAGGTTTGTACATTTCTCAGACCTGATACACAAAACAGTATTTCCAACCTGCACTTAGTGCGATTTGTATCTTATTCTCCAGATGTCTGGTGCACGTATTTCCAACCTAAATGACTGATTCCTTTCCCGGTGCTCCTCGGGACACTTTATTCCTTTGCTCTGATGACTTTTATAAATGTTTATCATTTGCTTCTCTCCATGTAAATCAAATGGTAAAATCTGATGGGCCACGAGAAGCCCCAAGCTCCTTCTGTAACTCTGTGTACATTTTCTCTGGTTAAGTGCTAGAGTAACACCTTGTGGAATGAAAAGAATAACAGTCCAGGCGCAGTGAGAAGTCCTTTTCTGGTTTTCATCTAAACACATGTCACACATATTTTCAGAAAGAAGAAAAAGTGAAACCTCGACATACTTTACTTTTCCAGACAGTCCTGGCTCCTACTTTTTTAGCCTATGCTTTCTTAAACTACACCATTTTCATGAGTAACCAAAAAAAGAAAGGCAGAAATAATTGCAACTAACATTTGAGTTCTTACCACATGTTGGGTATAATACTAAATGCCTTATAAGTTTTTTTCTTATTTAATCTTTGCTAGAAACCTACAAGTCGATGCTACTGTTGTCTCCATTTTACAGAAAAGAAAACGGAGGTACAAAATTTATCTTTGCACCTGGCCCAATTCCAGAGCTTATGCTCTTAGGAGTTATCAATTAAGTCGTCTTTACCACAAGACAGGTGCAGTGGCTCACACCTGTAATCCTACTCCTTTGGGAGGCTGAGGTGGAAGGATTGCTTGAGCCCAGGAGTTTGAGACCAGCCTGGGCAGCATAGCGAGACCTCGTCTCAAAAAAAAAAAAAAAAAAAAAAAAATTGGCTGGGTGTGTGCCTGTAGTTCCAGCTACTTGGAGGGCTGAGGCAGAAGGATCACTTGATCCCAGCAGGTCGAGGCTATGGTGTCCATTGCACTCCAGCCTGGATGACAGAGTGAGACTCCAACTCAAAAAAAAAAAAAATAAAGTAACAAAATAAAATAAAAAGAAGTCGGGTGCAGTGGCTCGTACCTGTAATCACAGCACTTTGGCAGGCAAAGGTGAGAGGATTGCCTGAGCCCAGGGATTCAAGACCAGCCTGGGCAACTTGGTGAGACCTCACTTCTATAATAAATAAAAAATTAACCAGGTGTGGTGGTCGCCTGTGGTTATAGCTGCTAGGAAGGCTGAGGCAGAAGGATCACCTGAGCCCAGCAGATTGAGATTGTGGTGGCCGTGAGCTTGCCGTTGCACTCCAGCCTGGACTACAGAGCGAGACTAGGAACAACACCAAAAAAGGACATATATGTTTGCCAGCCATGGTGGCTCATACCTGTAAACCCATCACTTTGGAAGGTGGAGGCTAGAGGATTGCTTGAGCCCAGGGATTCAAGACCAGCCTGGGCAACTCGGTGAGACCTCATCTCTACCATAAATCAAAAAAATTAGCTGGGTGTGCCTGTAGTTACAACTACCTGGTGAGATCTCATCTCTATAATAAATAAAAAATTAGCCAGGTGTGATGGCCCATGCCTGTGGTTATAGCTACATGGAAGACTGAAGCAGAAGGATTGCCTGAACCCAGCAGTTCAAGGCTGCAGTCTCACGAGCATGCCACTGCACTCTAGCCTGGGAGGACAGAGTGAGACTCCAACTCCAACTCCAAAAAAAAAAAAAAAAAA